>NC_021164.2:16376952-16401312 GCF_000331145.2 Cicer arietinum | reverse complement strand
GAGTGTTGGCAAATATTATTATTTTAATGTGAGAATTTTAGAGAGTAATATTTTAATTATGGATGAATAGAACAAGTAATTAACTTGTTTGGGATACTTTAAAAATAAAATAAAATAAAGTTTGGGATAGACCACTTTCTGCACCCCTCACGGTTGTTTGCTTCTACTATTGTTTCGTTTGGGCTGTATACTTTATACACCCCAGTTTTGAGTCCTTGCTATTCGCACCCTTTCATCTACATTTATAAATAAAAATTGCCAAAGAACTCACACTGAACACACACTGAAACGCAGGTAGAAACGCAAGCAAGAAAACCTCTTTCTCTCAAATTTCCTCCCACCAATTCTATGCCGTTTCAATTGATCTCAACCTCTATCCCACAAAAAATCGGCCACTAAATCCATTTTTGGCATCAATTTTATCAATCGTTGCTCCGTTTTTTCAAAAAAAGCTCCATTACATTCCTTGGGCGAGTTGTTTTTGGCCGATTCCGGTCACCACATTTGTCATCTCAAAAAACTGACATCGTTTTTGAATTCCTCTCGTTGAAACCTTCAAGAAACACTAATCATTTGCATTTTTCGGTGAAGTTGACGTCAGACCCTTCCGATGCTCCGACGAGTCGGTGAGACATTTTTTGCAGTTTTCCTCTTGTCGTTTTGTCTCCATTTTTGCTCAAAAAATTATTATTAATTAATCAATGTTTATTTTTATGCTCTGCATAATTTTTCAGTCGCGTCTCGATCTTCGGATTCGTCTACTTTACGGTTTCAATCTGCAGTTGCCGTTGAAAATTCTCATTGATTTTTGGGTTTGATAAAATGTCGAAATAGGGTAAGGAGTGAGAGAGCGTTTGAATTCATGAGTATAATATAATATGAGATGAATGGGAAAACCGTATTTCCCAACGATTCATTCGGGGCTCGCTACGTACGACAGTAGCCATTTGAGTGATAAATTGATTAATGTTAAAATATGGGAATTGTGAGATTAAAATATGGAATAAAAATATTTATAAGTAAAAATGTGTGGTTTTTGATACTATTGTGATGTTTGATTTATTTTTATTAAATGTGAGATATTTGATATTATTGTGATATTGGATGTCGAATGAATTTTATGTATATGTTTGATTAGACGTGTTTATGTGATGTGATAATAAAAAGTGAATGGTACCACATTTGAATTGAGGGGATCTATGAGGACAAGGCCAATTTGAATTGTCCGTCCACCGGGATGGTGGCATAGTATCAAGCCTCCTAACCAAGTACTTCAGAGTTAGAATTGTACCACATTGTGAAGTAGAGTCTAAGCTCATGCATAACATTGCATTTTCTTGTGATTGTTTTGTTGTGATTAATATGTATTATGTGTGATAATAATTTATTTGATGATTTGATGTTACAGTGAAGTGTATTGATTTTCTTTGATTTTGACTATATAATATGATGTTTTTCCTTGAAGAATGTTTGTGTAATGATACGATTTATTGATGATTAATTTCGTGTTCCTCTTATTTAGATTATACTATCAACATGATTTCAAAACTCACCTCCTTTGTTGTTTGTGTTTAACTGGCTTGGCCATACGTTTGCAAAATTGCAGTTATTACAGGTTAATGAGTCTCGAAGTTTAAGTTTGAGAGAAACCCCGCTCTGATAAGTGATACTGTGAATTAAGAGTTGTAATGTGTATTTTACTTATGTTATTACAAATGACTTTTTATATGAAAACTTAGTACGAGTAAGTCTTGGGAATTAAATCAACAAATTCTAGTTAAATCAAGTTCATTGATATTGTACTATTTTAATTGAGGAACAAAGTTGAATTGTTACATGTGTATTTAGAGAAACGCGGTATCCTAAATTAGATAGTAAAGTTTTTATTCTCTTTAATAGATTTTCTTTATCCGCTGCAAGTTTTCTTCAAATAATTTAGTATATATTATTATAAATGTTATTTTGGGGTTTAGGGTGTCACAAGAAGACACTCAAAACTAAAAACATAATTTCGAAATTCGGTCAAGGGAAGTTACTATAAATCAGAAAACCAATTAATGGATAATATAACAACTATTTACACAGTCGTTTTGGTGTTAATTTCACTCAAATCAGACTTATGGTGAAGAAGAACGGTGCAAAATAAAGAATTCAATAAACGTAGAAGTTGGGTATTTTAGAGAGAAATTGGGATGGTTAAAAAAAAAAGTGTTTATTTGACTAACTAAATTAGTGAAACAACATACTAAAATTTGGACGAAAATGGAGAAAGTTTTCCATAACTGGTACCAAACGATAGGCTTGTTGTAGTGTTTCCTCTTTGTTTTTACCGTTGTCGTCCAAATCCCTTCCTTTTTTATTTTTGTTTTATTAACAATTAGGGTTCACACATGGGGAAAACCCATTGGTCCCCTTGTTTAATTTTTTGTTTTACTATTATTATTATTATTATTATTATTATTATTATTATTATTATTATTATTATTATTATTATTATTATTATTATTATTATTATTATTATTATTATTATTATGCTAAAACAAAACTAACAATTACTTAATCTCATTTTTAATACGCCTCCAAACATCATTTAATTTTCAAAACATCGCTAATATCTCATAACTAATATATGATTGATTATTGCAATTAAAATAATTTACCTTTAAAAAATACATATTTTGAAAAAAATACGTATTTTTCAAAATACATATTGATTATTGTAAAAAAATACATATTACAAAATATTGAAACTCTCATATTCAAAATAGTCACTATAATTATACTTATTTTTCAAAGCACTAGCATTAAACAACTATCATCATTAGAGAATAGTCACTACGCAAAAAATGACATTTTATAGCGTGTCTTTTAAGGTTTTTATTAAATACAAGCGCTGTTGTAGAATTTTTTAAAAATAATGGAGGATACAACAATGCTTTTTTGACAAGCGCTGTAGAAAAAGCGTTGTTGTAAGGTCATATAGGGTCACATAGCACTTGCACATAATGCTTACGACCCTTTTACAACGCTTTTTGTAAAAGCGCTGTAAATTGAAGCGCTCTCCCATAAATAAGTTATATTATATAAGTTATATTCAGATTAAGATTAAATTCTTTAGATACAATTTATGCGATACTATATTTTGATTCGTTTTATTTGATCTATCTTGTATATATATATATGTATGTGCAATATTTTTTTCACACATCGTAATCCTGCGTAACTCGAAATAAAACATTAGTACTCGTAGCTTGTGGTTGATATCCACTTTAATTACAAATAAAAAAAAAATTCTTATCATTTACCACAATATTGATTCCACTCTATAAGTATCAGATTGGTTAAAGTACAAATACTCACTAATAAATCTCTCAAATTAATTTCCACCTTCTAAATCACACTCTCAAACCTACACAACACATTTTGATTCTTCTAATATTGTTATTGCATACTTGATACCATTTCACAGCTTGACAACCCACATGCTACATTCCCAACTCCTAAAATTGTTTTTTTTTTCAATTATCTATTTTATTAGAGTTCAAACCAATAAACTATAGTTCGCTAAAAAAAATGTAATCATGGTTTATTGTATAATCTATTTTAATATAGAACAAGATTTTTGATGGTCCATAAAAAACAAAATGTCTCAATCACATATTTTTATTGATACAAGTATTAATCTCATGTTCTAATATCTCCATTTAGTGTATGTTCCTTTTTCAAATTATATTTTATTTATTTTCCTGATTTCAAAAGATGAGTCATGTCTTGATCATATGTAACGTATCTCTTAAATATTTTTCACTGGTATATTACAATACTAATTGAAAGTTATCTTCTATATCATTTATTTGCCACAATATGAACTATTTTGGAGATTGATGGGTGGAGCATTTCGTACCCTCTTTTTGATCACTACAATATTACGTGTTTCATTATGTATATGCTAAATGGTTGAATGTAATCCCAATTATTTTTATAACAAAAATTTATTTGAAATGGTGACTTAAAATAAATTTCAGGATTAGTAATATCATTTGTTTGGACATCATTATCCATGAGATGAATTTCTATGGTATCATGCATATATACTTTGTTTGTTTAAGATCATTCACATGCCCTTTATATTATAATTATAAAAATAATTCTTAAAAGAACTCATCTCTCAATTTTTTTTTGTTACTTTTATAGTTCATGTTGCAAACCTATATATATATATATATAATGATTTTAGTTGGTTAATTAATACCTCAAATTTTTATTTCAATTTCTTATATATGCATTTGATATTTTTTTTTTTATGTTATTTATTCTTGTTATTCATTTTATAAACGATATAAGATTGAAAGCAATATGAGGAAGGTAGGAAGGGAGGAGTCTATATAATTTGTGCACAAGTTGGTCAAATCATATTCAAGTACTCTTTTGTCAATGATATTTTTAGATATTGATTTAGAATCAGTTATGATTATTTTGTTTTGATCCATGTAGAGATTTATTTGTAACTTTTGAATATTTACATATTTTATGGGAATATATGTATACTGTAATTATAGTCTAGTGGCATGATATCATACCTTCTATAGCTTTCTTTGATTAAAACTTGTAAAAAAATTAAAAAAAATTTAATCTCTTTATAGTATATTAAAAAATCTCTTGACTATATCTTCTGAAACTTCTAAATTTTGCCACATCAAATATATTCGATATAGCAGCTTAAATCATCATCTTATTGCCATTCTTACATTACATTCATTATTCCATTGATTAATATTTCAATTTTCTTCTTTATTTATTGTTGTTTGTAACACCCCGATTTTTAACATCGAGAATGTAATTTTTTTAAAACCATAAATACTTTTGGATATAATATTCATAATCCTACTTTAATTTAAATTAGAGTAAAATGTTTAATTGTAAATTTCTTTTCTAAAAACGACGATTAGAATCATTGTTGCATTATATAAAATGCTTTTGACACAAATAACTTTCTTACAACCAAACAATTCACATGGATCGAAAAAAAAAAATCACAACTATTTCAGATACATAAATTCCATTGCGACAACGATGTTGCAATAGGGAAGAGAGAATAAATAAAACCCTAGGTTGATATTGAACTCTAACTGAGGATGACTTGATAATGAGAATCCACTAGTAGCATCAAGTCTCACTACTTTCAATTGCCAATCCAAAATCATCACTCTATCACGTCTTCGGCGTCGTTGCAATTCTCGCACGACTCAAAACTCTAAGAACCTGGGGCGTTATCCCCATCCACAATAATAGTAGAGGGTCACTATCTAAAAACAACATATATACAAAAATACATAGCACGAAAACATAACATGACATGACATGACATCAATTGATAGAAAAGCATGCATATAAATATCATCATATAACAAACATGAATCGCGTGATAGAGTATCCCAATGCAATGCTTATATGCCAGTCCACATGATTTCGGAATTACCACATCCTCCTCGAGGGACGTAAATAATAAATGTACTACCTCTCACAGACCAATACTAATTACTGAGGTTCCACCTATCACAAATCAACACAATTTACTATAGTGCAGTCTATCACAGACCTACATGACTAAAAAATCCTCGATGGATAAGGTTGACCAATCAACTCAAGGAACCATGGCCCATCACGGTCACCACTAACATCGTGGCTGTAACAACCACTTTTTTTTTAAACAAGAATCGAATTTCAAATATCAGAGATTAAGAAAGAAATACTTTTGGATAAATATTTAAGTCGTAACACAAAGACAAAAGTCAACAATATTTACAAGCAGCATAAATAGTTTTAGAAACAAAAATCCAACGTATTTAAACAGCAAAAATACACCGGGGCTATGAGACCTATCAAACATAGCTCATACCCCTGGGGTATTCTCGGCAAACACCCTTACAAAAGCCTTTCCGCAAGAATTTTAAATTCCCCACGCCGCATCAAAAGTGGTAGAAGGACCCATCAAAATAAAAGTCAAGCTGACAATATGAGGTATAGGTACAATCTTCCAAATTGAAATAAAGACATCTAGCCCATATACAACCATCTAATCTGATCATGCTACAAAAACTATACAACCCGGGTGATCTCCGCGCTCCCCACAAAATCCTCCTAACACAGCTTCGGTCAGGTATGTCTAACTACATTCCCATCTCCAGGGTACTAACTTGTAGGATGATCCTGGTTCTCATCTGAGGGCAAAGCTCAGATTTCCACAATAATTGTAAAGGTCACCAATCGAAATTAACAAATATCACTTAGCATTTAAATTTTAAATGCACAAAATAACCTTTCATCTTAGCATACTCCTTGAAAGGGTTTTCATATGTCAAACATGCATAATCAAAGTTAAAAAATAAAGTTTTTGACAAAACTGCACTGTTGTATTCGAATACAGCATCCTTGTATTCGAATATAGTGCTAATTCACAAGTCAGTAGCAAAATTAGCACAACTGTATTCGAATACAGCATCCTTGTATTCGAATACATTGCTATTTTGTAAGTCATGGTAGCAAAATTAGCACAACTGTATTCGACTACAGCATCCTTGTAGGCGAATACAAGTGCGAAAATAGTGAAAAATCTTGCACAACTGTATTCAACTATGTAAGACCCATAATTTTAAAGTACCATTTATGTATTTTTGGTGTATTTTGGATTTTCGCTCGGAGGCTTTTAAGCCAAAGTTAATAATATTTTGGAGTTTTATAATCAAAAAGATATTTTGATGCCAATTAAAATTTCTCGTCGATAAATAAATTGAAATTAACTGCGGTGAATCCTTTACGGATAATTCAATGCGTTTCGGGTGAAACCGTAATTTAACAAATATCTAGATATTTTGAGATATCTGTTAAGTTATATTTATTATCTATATATGTTTGTTTGGAGGGAAAAAGAAAGGAAAACTAGAAGGAAGGAAAAGGAAAAGAAAATAGTATAAAAGGAAGGAAGGAAAAAGGAAGAAAGGAAAGAAAAAGAAAGGAAGGAAAATCGAAAAATTCCATCTTCTTCCTCTGAACCGTGACCCATTTTTCCTCTTTCTCCCGTTTTCATTTTCGTCGCTTTCTTTTCTTCAAAACTAGTAACCCAAGGTTGGGTGAGTGTTAGAACAAAGGTTTCGCAACTCCACTCTTCCTCTTCGATCCGAAAACGAAGAAAAACGGTATTTGAGATCCAAACACAAACCTCTCCATTTCTTCTAGATCCAAGCTTCTTTTCGCGAAGAGTTAGAAGGGAAAGTTGCTTACTACCACGCCACGGTGCCAGGGGACCAATTTGGAGGCGACGTTGCGAGCAAAGATTTTACCGGCTTTACTCGTGGTACCGGAAAACCACGTTGAAGCTAACGTTAAGGTAAGGGCTCCTTCCAAACTTCTAGTTTGCATTAGGGACTTATCTGTGGTTGTGTGGGAAGGAATTTGTTAGGATTTAATGTATCGATTTGGGGAAAAACGAATCTAATGCGTTACTACTTAATGTGTATTTGAGGAAAATGTTTAAGTTAACTGGGCGTTGAGAATGGGGAATCTCTTAATGTCTCGGTTACTTAACTATCGTTTTTGAAAATCGTTTCGGTAAATGAGTATTAAGAATGGGGAATCTCTTAATATGACTGTTTGCTTAACGTTTTGTTTTGAAAATCATTAAGTTAAATCGGTATTAAGAACGGGGAATCTCTTAATGACTTATTTAATTAATGTTGTTTGAAAGTCGTTTCGGTAAATGAGTATTAAGAATGGGGAATCTCTTAATATGACTGTTTGCTTAACGTTTTGTTTTGAAAATCATTAAGTTAAATCGGTATTAAGAACGGGGAATCTCTTAATGACTTATTTAATTAATGTTGTTTGAAAGTCGTTTAAGTTAAATGGGTATTAAAAATGGGGAATCTTTTAATATCTGCATTTGCTTAACGATTGTTGTGAATGGAGTCTGTGTATGCTCATGCATTTCATTTGGTAAATTGTGTCGACCCGTGATAGGTGACACCTTGGTAAACTGTATTGACCCGTGATAGGTGGTACGTTTACGAGTTACTATTTAGTAAATCGTGTTGACCCGTGATAGGTGACACCATGGTAACTGTACTGACCCGTGATAGGTGGTACATTTACGATTTACATTTTTGGTGGATTGTGCTGACCCGTGATAGGTGGCACCTCGGTAAACAGTACTGGTCTGTGATAGGCGGTACGTTTACGATTCCCGCTTTTTCTTTTAGTAAATCGTGTTGACCCGTGATAGGTGACACCATGGTAACTGTACTGACCCGTGATAGGTGGTACATTTACGATTTCCGCTTTTTCTTTTAGTAAATCGTGTTGACCCGTGATAGGTGACACCATGGTAACTGTACTGACCCGTGATAGGTGGTACATTTACGATTTCCGCTTTTTCTTTTAGTAAATCGTGTTGACCCGTGATAGGTGACACCTCGGTAAACTGTACTGACCCGTGATAGGTGGTACGTTTATGATTTACGCATTTTAGTAAATCGTGCTGACCCGTGATAGGTGGCACCTCGGTAATTGGTACTTTGGCCTGCGATAGGCGGTACAATTATGATTTACGGCCCTTCGAGGAGGGTTTTGGTTTGGAATTCCGAGTCCATGCATTTTGGCATATACGCATTGCATTAGGGTGCTTGGCACGCGAGTCGTGTTTGATTCGAGTCTATGTTTGAGTGTTTTGAATTTTGATTTATCTTGGTAATCGCGTTGAAGGTGCTAAGTGGTATGTGTTAATTATTGTGTGTAAGTATGATGGTTTTCGAAATCCCATTTGCCGTGGTAATCGCGTAGGAATTGCTAAGTGTTAGGTTGTGGACTTGATTAGAAATGACTTGAGTTAATTCTTAAATTTTTGGAAAAATGATCAGGGAAATCGATTTCCCAATCGATTGGATGGTAGACAGGGACTTGGCCAAATGGACAAAATCGATTAGCCAATCGATTTTGTAATCAGTTTTCGAAAATCATTTACGAAATCGATTGCCCAATCGATTGGGCCTTAAGTCAGGGACTCATCCATATTCGACCAAATCGATTTGGAAATCGATTGGCTTAAAACCTGGGGACTCAGTACTCACTCAATCGATTGCCAAATCGATTGAATCAGCCCAGGATTCTGTTTTCATTAAAAACCTTCACCCCAATCGATTTCCCAATCGACTGGCACAGTGAAAATCCTCAGTTTGAGTTAGATGATTGATTACTCAATAACTTATCCATGTCTTGTTTTGTTATGTGTTAATTAGGAGATTGAGAACTTCATTTTACTTTCATTTTTGATTGGCAAAGTATTGTATGAACTTTTCGCATATTGAAAATCCTGTTAAGGCGCATGCTTAGTTGAAAAGTCATTTTGAGCATTTAAAAACTTAATTGCTATGTGTTAACTGTTATTTTTTTGGTTGGTGACCCTTTACAATTATTGTGGAAATCTGGGCTTTGCCCTCAGATGAGAGTCAGGACGGTCCTACCGGTTCGTACCCTACGGACGGGAATGGAGATGGGAACGCTTGACTGCAGTTACGTTAGGAGGATCTCACGGGGCGCGTGGTGATACTCAGGGTGTATAGCTTTTTGGTAGGATGATCAGATTAGGATGATGTATAGGGACTAGGTGTCCTTTTTTCTGGATCGAAGTATTCTTAGTTTGGAAAACTGTACTTATACTAATTTTGTCAGTTTGACATCTTATTCGAATGGGTTCCATGTACCATTTGTTGTTGTGTAAATGTTTTGGATTTATAATTGGAGAAACTTTTCCGCTGCTTGTAAATTATAATGACTCAATTATTTATCCAAAGGCATTTCCTGATTTAATTCTTCGTTTGTCTTAATTACTTTTAAGAAAAAAAAAATATATACCCTCGCTTTGAAAAACGGGGTGTTACAAACTACAACATAGCGTAGCCGAATAACAGTGTTAAGTCAGTAGCAAAATCCACTTAAATGTATTCGAATACAAGCTCCGCGTACTCGAATGCAACTGCTAAGTAATGCAGATTTCAGTTTTGAAAACGTTTCGAAATCATTCAACACTTACAACACAATGCCAATCATCACACTTAGCAATTACGGCACAATCAAAAACAACAATCGAGTATGTTTATACAGTCATCATAGTATAACAAACATGACTCGCGTAACAAACACCTTAATGCAATGCGTATATGCCAAAATGCAGGATTCCATAATTCGAACCAAAACCCTCCTCGAAGGGGGTAAATCATAATTGTACCGCCTATCACATATCAGTACTACTTAACGAGGTGCTACCTATCACGGGTCAACACGATTTACTAAAAAGCGTAAATCGTAAATGTACCGCCTATCACAGACCAGTACTATTTACCGAGGTGCAACCTATCACGGGTTAGCACGATTTACTAAAAGAAAAAGCGCCGCAAGGATAAGATGCATCAACAAATCACATGGCATCATCTCATGGCCCATCACGGTCACCACTATAACCATGGCCCCATCGCGATCACAATGTACTATGAAATGCATGAGCATACTCTGACTCTTTCCACAATAATCATTAAGTAAATGCAGATATTAAAAGATTCCTCGTTTTTAATACTCATTTAACACTAATGATTTTCAAATTCAACACAGAGTATACTCAAACATATATTTTCCACCACCACACATCAAATTTAATCCACTATATACATTAAATTCGATCAATTCAAATTTCACAAAATCCACACCAAGTTCAATCATCAATCACCCATAAATTTCCACATTTTCAATTATAAGTCATGCCAAATTAGTTATACAAACCACACCTCAAACACATCAACTTTAATTTCCTCCAAAACGCACATAAATGAATTAAATTCCTTTTCCACAAAATCACACATCAATTTCACCAAATTCTAACTCCACAAATACACATATAGCATCCTATATGCAAGCTAAAAATTTGGAAGGAGCCCTTACCTTAATGGTAGCTTTAACAAGCGATTACGGCACCCGATTAATTTCGGTAAAAACTTCGCTCGCATCGTCGCTTCCAAAGTTGGCTCACTAGCAACGTAGCATGGAGGTGAACAATTTTCCCTTCTATCACTTCTCGAAATGACGCTCAAATGTAGACGAGAAGTGGTGGTTTGTGTTCGTGGGTTTTGAAAACCTCCAACACTTCTCTCTCTTGAAAGCCGAAGGTGAAGAAGAAAGGGGACGAAGAAAAGAAGTTGAGCAACAGGGAAATGTGTTTCTTTCACTAACACTTGGTTTTCTTGAAGCCAAAGAAATAAAAGAAAGAAGAAGAAGAAGGGGTTCGCGATGCAGGGAAGGAGAAATGTTTCTGTTTTTCGTTTTCCTTGGCCTTGTTTTCTTATATATATATATATACATATATATATATATATATATCTTACTAACTTACTAAGTAATATATATATATATACTAACTCACCAACCAATATATATATATATATATTATAATTACCAATCCAACAAATATCTAAATACTCTTACACACATCACTTCACTCACATCTCAAACTATTTTGATAAAATATCTACTCTCGTTGCAACTCAATTAACAAATAAAAATTTCAGCAACCCGAGATATTTTTAACAAAACTGCCCGGTATTAAATTTTTCGTAACATAAATAAATTATTCTTCGACAAATGAACACCGTAATCAATCTAATTTATTTATCGACGAATAATTTTAATCGGGGCACCAAAGAGATATTTTAGGCATTAAACTCACAAAATACCAATAAAATTGGCTAAAAAGCCTCATAATTCAACATAAAAGCACACCAAAATACAATAATTACAAATTAAAACTAAGGGTCTTACAGTGGCCCATCACAATCACCACTAACTATGAAATGCATAAGCATACTCTGGCTCTTCCACATCAATCATCATATAAATTCAACTATTAAAAGACTATTCTTTTAATACCCATTAAATACTAATAACTTTTAATACTTTTTCACAGAGCATACTAAAGTCATATTCTCAGCAATAAAATTCATAACACATATATTATGAGTTATGAATACATAATCACATCAAATACATAAACAATCATGTGCACATTTATTCACTACAAGCACAAAGAACATGTATAATGTAACACCTTAAACTCAAAAATAATATATAATAATTCATACAAGAATTTTGAAAACTTTAATTCGCAGTTGGTAAAGAAAATTTATTTTCAAGAAAATAAATCTTTTATAAATAATTTAGGATATCACATTTTTCAGAATTCAAAATGGACACTAAATTTTTTCCTCTTATAAAGTAATGCAATCTCCATAAACTTGATTTAACTATATAATTTCCAAATTCCAAAAGTTTGCTTGTACTTATAAGATTTTCATCCAAAAAGTTGTTTCTAATTAAATAAATAAAAATACAACTTATGACTCTCATTTCCGATATCACCTATCAGAGCAGGGCTTCTCCCAAACCTGAACTTCAAGACTCATTAACCTGTAATAACTGCGATTTCGCAAACGCAAGACCAAGCCAGTCAAACACAAACAACGAAGGAGGTGATTTTCGAAATCATGTTGATAGTATAATACAAGTAAGAAGAACTAACAAATAATCATAATAGAATCGTATCATTATACCAATATTGCTCAAGAAAAATATCACAATAAAAGTCAAAATCACTCAAGGAAAATCAATACATTTCACTATAACATCAAATCATCTAAGAAAAATTATCATCTCACACGACACATATTAGTCACAACAAAACAACCACAAGAAAATGCAATGATATGCATGAGCTTAAACTCTACTTTATAATATGGTATCATTCTAACTCTGAAGTACTTGGTTAGAAGGCTTGATACTATGCCACCATTCTGGTGGACGGACAATTTCAAATTTGCCTTATCCTCAAAGATCCCCTCAACTCAACCCGAGACACATATACGCGACAGTCAAGGTCAACGTGTATTGCATGGTAGCTCCCGACATTTGGAGTTCTACCTCCAAGTCACCTAGGAATTCCCCACTTGAATACCTCCAAGGTCTAACCATTTTGCCTTAAGTAAACAGCAAACTGCCACGATCAGGCTCATTCAGTTGTACTTCCTCAAAATAACTAGGCTTGTCAGACACTAACTATATGATGACAAAATAATCTCCACTTGACATATTGTCAATATTTATTTTCTCCCTTTGTTGGCCTATGATACTTCATTAAGACCGTCATCTAAAACACAAATTGGAATCACCATTATTTCCTCAATTATCGGATTACTTCAATATTTTCATCCCAAAGTTATAGCATCACTATCATCAATCATACCTCATCACATAAACTTATCACAAATTTATAACATCACAATTATTAATCATACATCAACATCATCATTACATAAAATTATCACAATACATTCATCTTTGATCATCACATAAACTCATCTAATCAAACATATACATAAAATTCATTTGACACCCAATATCACAATAATAACAAATACCACACATTTAAAGAAATTAAATCAATCAACACCTTACAAATATTTCTATTCTATATTTTAATTCTCACAATTTCCATATTTGCATATTAATTAATGTATCCTCAAAGGGCTATTCCCGTTCATCTCACAATATATTATACTCATGAATTCAAACGCTCTTTCACCCCTTGCCTTATTTCGACGCTTTCACACATGAATACAAGTCCACAAGAAAAAAAAAAACATTTGTTCTTTGACTCCTTGTCTTTCAATCGATCTAACTCGATAGTTTATGGGTAAACGTCAAAAGTAAATTATGATAACAAACTCTAAAAAATAAATTTTAAAACTCAGTCAAGTAAACTTATCATAAATCAGAAAACCAATCAGTGGATAACATAGTCACTTTTTATACGATCGTTTTGACGTTGGTTTCACTCAAATCGAACTTACGGTGAAGAAGACCGGTGCAAAATTTTGAATTCTATAAATGGAAAAGTTGGGTATTTTAGGGAGAAATTGGGATGGCTAAAAATATGAGAAAGTGGGGTTTATTTGACTAACTAAATGAGTGAAATAACATATTAAAATTTGAACAAAAATGATCTGGAACAAGTATCAATGACTGGTGTCAATTTCTTGGTAAAGATGGGTGCCGCCAATTTCTTTCGTTGCTATCACTTGTACGGCTGCCTTCTCTCAATATTTGGTTTCGTTTTATTATTTAATTAGATTTTTCTATTGAATATGGGTCTAGCCTATAAAACACATTTTAATCATCTTTTTTAATTTTTTTATTTTTCAATAACCAACAATTATCAATGCTAATTTTTTTCAACATTATTTTTTTAAACACAAGGAATTCCCAATTTTTCAACATTATTTAGCTCATGACATTTGGAGTGCTACCTCCAAGTCACCAAGGAATTCCCCACCCGAATACCACCAAGGTCTAACAATCTTGCCTTAAGGCTCCATAACAGACCGCCCTGATCAGGCTCATTTGGTTGTACTTCCCCGAAATCACTAGGCTTGTCAGACTCAAATATTTATTTTCTCCAAAATTACTAGGCTTCCCCGAAATCACTAGTTCTACTTCAAAAATTCTCAATATTTATTTTCTCCCGTCGTTGGCCTATGATAATCAATTAAGACCGTCATCTCAAACACAAATTGGAATCACAATTATTTTACCGACTATGGGGTTACTTCAATATTCTCATCACAAACTCACAACATCACTATCATTAGTCATATCTCATCACATAAACTCACCACAATTTTATAGCAGCACAATCATCAATCATACATCATCACATAGACTTATCATAAATTTATAACATCATTATTACTAATTATACATCATCATAATCACCTAAACTTAGCAAAATGAATTCACCTTTTATTATCACATCACATAAACACGTCTAATCAAACATATACATAAAATTCATTTGACACTCAATATCAAATAGCACACATTTAACGAAATTAAATCAATTAACACCTTATAAATATTTCTATTCCACATTTTATTCTCACAATTTCCATATTTGGATATTAATTAATTTATCTCTCAAAATGCTACTGCGGTACGTAGCTAGCCCTAGATGAATAGTTGGGAAATACGTTTTTCGCGTTCATCTCACTTTATATTATACTAATGAATTCAAACGTTCTCTCACCCCTTACCTTATTTAAACTCTTTCTCAAACACAAAAATCAATGGAAGTTTACAAAAACAACTGCAGATCGACGACATACAAGGAGCAAATTCGAATAAACAGCGCGTTCACAAAATCGTTGAGACGCGACTGGTAAATTATGCGGAGCATAAAAATAAATGTTAAATAATTAATAACAATATTAGGAGCTAAAATGGAGTCAAAACAACGAGAAGAACTATAGAAAAAGTTTCATCAGCTCGTCGTAGTGTCGGAACGGTTCGACGTCAACTTCACTGAAAAATGAAATGAGTTGTGCTTCTTGAATGTTTCAACGAGAGAAATCCAAAAACGATATCAGTTTTTTTTTTAGATGACAAACGTGGTGATTGGAATTGGCCAAAAACAACTTGTCCAAGGAAAGAAAAGTAGTTGTTTTTGATGAAACAGAGCCACAACCGATAAAATTGACGCATAAAATGGATTCAATGGTTGATTTTGTGTGGGATAGAGGTTGAGATCGATTCAAATGGAAAAGAATTGGTGGGAGTGAATTTGAGAGAAAAAGGGTTTGGTGACATTTGGCTGCTATTAGTCACATTTTTGTTTTTTGTTTTTTTAATTGCAGAAGGAGGGGTGCAAATAGTAGATGTACTTGTACAAGAGTAAAACTGTAACACCCAACACATGGGTATTTAACATATATCATACAATATCCACCTTTTATTATCATATCACATAAATTTATCAACTCAAACATATGCACATAATTTCATTTGACATCCAACATCACAATAATGACAAATATCAACTACCATACAATTATCGAAAATTATATCAATCAATACCTTATAAACATTTCTATTTCACATTTTAATCTCACAATCATCATATTTTCACATTAATCAATTTATCTCTCAAAGGGCTATTGTCGTACATTGTGAGTCCCAGATAAATCGTTGGGAAATACGGTTTTCCCATTCATCTCATAATATATTATACTCATGAATTCAAATGTTCTCTCACCCCTTACCTTATTTTGACGCTTTCACGCACAAATACAAGTCCACAAGAAAAAAACATTTGTTCTTTGATTCATTGTCATTCAATCGATCAAACTCGATACTTTATGGTAAAACGTCAAAAATAAATTTGATAACAAACTCTAAAAAACTAAATTTCAAAATTCGGTCAAGTAAACATACCATAAACCAGAAAACCGATCAATGGATAATATACCCACATTTCACACGATTGTTTTGGCATTTGTTTCAATCAAATTGGATTTGTGGTAAAGAAGAACCGTGCAAATTAACGAATTATGTAAACGGGGAAGTCGAATATTTTAGGGAAAAATTAGGATAGTTAAAAATTTGAGAAAGTCTGTTTAATTGACTAAGTAAACGTATGAAACAACATACTGAAATTTGAACGAAAACGGATGAGCTTTTCTGGACAGTTATCGATATCAATTTTTCTTCCTCTTTTTCTTCAAGTGCGATTCCTTTTTCTCTCAAGGTGCGACATCTCTTCCTCTTTTCTACTATAGCGTTAATTACTTTATTTTTGGTTATATTTGACCCTTTTTGTTTATTAACCTAACTCATTTAACTCCATTTTATTATTATTATTATTATTATTATTATTATTATTATTATTTATTTAACTTCATTAGTAATTGCCTTTATTTATTATTTAATAAATTTATTCTACGCAGAATGAAATTTAATTAAATTGCAATACCCTTTATTTTTTATTTAAATAATTAGAACTATTATTTTATGTAATTATTTTACCTTGCAAATTATATGATGAATATTTCTTGGATGTTTATTTGTTATATAGTGTGTTGTCTATTTTAATTATTTAGTTTAGTTAAAAAATCATGAAATTGATGTCTTAGAGGTTGTTTGTGTTAATCATAATCTTTGTGTGTTATATACAGTGATAATTATTTATCTTTTTAAATTTATTTTAGTTAGTAAAATTATTAATTGAAATTATTTTATAAATTGGAATTTATAGAAATTATTTGGGTTGTTGTTTTATCTTCGGCCAAAGAAGAATTGAGCTGGGAGGTAATAGAATTGGTGGGGCCCAACCGTTGTGCATGAGTGCCTTGCATGGATATGTTTTGATCTATCCATCTTAGTTAAAAGACTGTGTGTCTTGGTCTCCTGGTCTCCTGGTCTCAAAAAAATCTCTATCTTCAACGCAATTTATACCACTTCATTTTATTCAATTAATCTTTTGACCAAAACTTTACTTTATTTCATTAGAGAACGCTGCATAAAAACGTTAAATTCTCGAGACAAAGTCTTCACACTTAAATTAATTATTAGCAAAATAAATTGTTTCTATTAAATAATTTATGTAATCATCGAAACTATTAAGTGTCACTATTCTTCAAACCAATTTAGTTCTAACAACTGTCACACCCTAAATCTCAAAATAATCTATTTAATATTTATAAGCATTTAAGACATTTTAAACTATTAAAATCCACTACACAAAAAATGACATTTTATAGCGCGCCTTTTACAGTGCTTACTAAATACAAGCACTATTGTAAATATATTTTAAAAATAACGGAATATATAACAACGCTTTTTTGACATGCGTTGTAGAAAAAGCATTGTTGTAGGGTCATATAGCGTTTGCGCATAATGTTTACAAGGCTGTTACAACGCTTTTACACAAGAGCTGTAAAATGAAACGCCCTCACATAATGTTTTACAACGCTTTTTTTGACAAGCGCTGTAAAAGACTTGCGCTTTCAAATAATTAAATGACCTATTACAGCGCTTGTTTTACAAGTGTTGTAAAAGACATGCGCTTTCAAATAAATAAATGACCTATTAGAGCGCTTTTGTTACAAGCGTTGTAAAAGGTCATTCTACAAGCGCTGTAAAATCATTCACTTTAAATAAAAATCATTTACTTTAAATAAATAAAAACAAATTTACGAACTCTCATCACCTTTACTCTGGGAACCCTCATCTCCTCTACGTATTGTGCGGCCATCTACTGCTCCTCCTTTAAAAAAAGTTGGATACGTTGTCTCACGTACTGTATTTATTAATTTGTTGTTGTCACGAAAACTAATAAATTGTTACATAATAAATCTTTTCTTTTTCAAATTTGTTGATCTGATCTGTTTTGAAATCTTTTCTGTTTGGAAATTGTTACATAATAATGGACCTTGGTTTCCATTTTCCAATATTAGATATGTGTACTATATATTGGTATAATGTTATTAGTAGCTTATTATTTTTGTAACTGCATTTATATAGGTCATATAATATGGACTAGAAATGGATGTCTGACAATCGATTATCAAAAGAGTATGAAAATGGAGTGAAGGAGTTTGTTGAATTTGCAGTGAAGAATGCAAAACATCCAAATAGAGTTGTTTGTCCTTGTTTAAAATGTTGTTTTGGAAAACGTGTTAGAGAAGATGAATTGGAAGGACATTTAGTATGGAATGGACATATGCTTATGACATGGTGAGAAAGAAAAGGAAACATTAATTTTGAGAATGGTTCGACATATGCTTCAACTGACTTCGATACAGTTACATATGAGCCAAACTGAGTTGAGGAGATTGCAAAAGCAGTTGAAGAAGATCTTCGGGATTGTCCTAAAATGTTTTAGAGTTTGTTGAGTGATGCAGAGAAACCATTATATAATGGTTGTACTAATTTCACAAGACTGTTGGCGATATTAAAGTTGTACAACTTAAAAGCGAGTAATGGATGGTCTGATAAAAGCTTCACAGAATTATTAACACTCTTAAAAGATAGGTTGCCATATGAAAACGAACTTCCCAGTCGAACCTACGAGGCTAAACAGATTTTGTGCTCTATTGGCATGAGTTGCGAAAGGATTCATGTGTGTCCTAACGATTGCATTTTATTTCGAAACGAATATGAAATACTAAAGGCGTGTCTGAAATGCAATGTCTCTCGATATAAGAAGAAATAATCTACTCCAGCAAAAGTCGTGTGGTATTTTCCTATAATACCAAGATTTAGGCGCATGTATCGCAGTGAAGAAGATTCAAAACACTTGACATGGCATGCAGATGAAAGAATTAGAGATGGAAAGGGTTTAGGGCAAAAATTGATCACGAGTATCCTGAATTCGAGATAGAGTCAAAAAATCTAAGACTTGCACTTTCTACTGATGGAATGAATCCACATGGTCTTCAAAGCATCTCACACAACATGTGGCCTGTGATTTTGTTGATTTATAACCTCCCTCCATGGTTATGTATGAAGCGTAAGTTTATGATGTTGTCTCTGTTAATTTATGGACCCAAACAACCGGGGAATGATATCGACGTATACTTGACTCCTTTAATTGAAGATTTAAAAATTATGTGGGAGACAGGTGTGGAAGTTTATGATGGGTATAGGAAAGAATGTTTCAATTTGAGGGCTATGTTGTTCAGCACAATTAATGATTTTCCAACATATGGTAATTTATCAGGATATAGCATTAAAGGTTGGTGTGCATGTCTTATATGTGAAGAGAGTAAAGATTGGATGCGGTTGAAACATTGTAAGACGAATGTATTTCTTGGACATTGTAGATTTTTACCTTATAGTAATCAGTATCGTGGGTGGAGAAATGCCTTCAATGGAAAATCAGAAGAAGGTAAATTGAAGATTTAAAAATCATGTGGGAGACAGGTGTGGAAGTTTATGATGGGTATAGGAAAGAATGTTTCAATTTGAGGGCTATGTTGTTCAGCACAATTAATGATTTTCCAACATATGGTAATTTATCAGGATATAGCATTAAAGGTTAGTGTGCATGTCTTATATGTGAAGAGAGTAAATATTGGATGCGGTTGAAACATTGTAAGAAGAATGTATTTCTTGGACATCGTAGATTTTTACCTTATAGTAATCAGTATCGTGGGTGGAGAAATGCCTTCAATGGAAAATCAGAAGAAGGTAAATTGAAGATTTAAAAATCATGTGGGAGACAGGTGTGGAAGTTTATGATGGGTATAGGAAAGAATGTTTCAATTTGAGGGCTATGTTGTTCAGCACAATTAATGATTTTCCAACATATGGTAATTTATCAGGATATAGCATTAAAGGTTAGTGTGCATGTCCTATATGTGAAGAGAGTACAAATTGGATGCGGTTGAAACATTGTAAGAAGAATGTGTTTCTTGGACATCGTAGATTTTTACCTTATAGTCATCAGTATCGTGGGTGGAGAAATGCATTCAATGGAAAATCAGAGGAAGGTAAAGCTCCTTTAGCACCGACTGGATATCAAATACTTGAAAAAGTACAAGGTTTGACCAATAAATTTGGCAAACCTTTTGCGGGAGAGCTGGTGAAAACTGGGTGGAAGAAAAAGTCAATTTTCTTTGAATTGCCATATTGGAAGTCATTGTATATAAGACATTTCCTCGATGTGATGCATATTGAAAAAAATGTATTTGATAGTGTTATTGTACGTTACTTAATGTTACAGGAAAGTCTAAAGATGACATCAATGCAAGATTGGACTTGGTCGATATAGGAATAAGAAATTAATTGGGTCCCGTAAAGAAAGGAAATCGCATATATCTACCTCCAACCGCTCGTACTCTACCTAGAAACGAAAAAAACTTTTTATGTAAATTTCTACACGAAGTTAAAGTTCCAGAAGGATACTCTTCAACCATTAAAAAATTGGTTTGTATGAAAGACCTCAAGTTAAAAGGTTTGAAGACCCATGATTGTCATATTCTAATGGAGCATTTGCTACCAATAGGTATACATTCCATTTTACCTGAAAAAGTTCGACGAGCCTTAACTAGATTATGTTTCTTCTTCAGGGAAATTTGTAGTAAAGTGATCGATCCTCAGAAATTACTAACATTGTAGAGGGAAATTATTGTTACTTTGTGTGAGCTTGAAATGTATTTCCCAGATATAATGTTTCTCCTTTCTGTTCATCTATTTAAGGAGACACAACTTTGTGGGCCAGCTTATATGAGATGGATGTATCCGATAGAACGATATATGAAAAATATTAAAAGGGTACGTAAAAAGTAGAAGTCGACCAGAAGGTTGTATTGCTGAACGATACATTGTTGAAAAAGCTGTTGAACTTTGTACTGAATATCTGTCCAATGTTGAATCCATAGGGCTTCCCATGTCTTGTCATTCGGGAAGAATATCAGGAGAAGGGATAATTGGAAGGAGAATAATGACTATATCAAGGACATAATGGGAGCAGGCACAATTGTATGTTCTGCACAATGACGATGAGGTTCAACAGTATGTTACAATACACATGGATCAGTTATCTCGTTTGAACATGAATAAGAATCAAAATTGGATAACTCGAGAGCACAATCGAAGTTTTATAACATGGTTAAATAATCACATAAAGTCAAAGTTTGATATAGACCCCGGATCAATTTCACAAAGATTGAGGTGGCTAGCAAATGGTCCGAGTTTCATGTCTTTTCGTACATCGGTTATGTAATTAACGGCTATACATTTTATACCAAAGAACAAGATGATCAGACCACTATGCAAAATAGTGGAGTCACTCTCGTAGCTGAAGCGATGCATGTCTCAAGTGCAAAAGACAAAAACCCAATATATGCAAATCTATCATATTTTGGGGTTATCGAGCGCATATGGGAGTTAGACTACACAATGTTTCGTGTTCCCATATTTGGTTGCAAGTGGGTCGATAATAATAATGGCGTTCGGATTGATGAGTCAGGATTCTTGCTTGTCGATTTTAATAGGGTGGGATACAAAGACGAGCCTTTTATTTTAGCATCGCAAGCTCAACAAGTGTTTTATGTCACTGATCCTTCTAATGATAAATGGTCTGTTGTCCTATCGACCAATAAAATAAGTGATGATAACAATAATGATGAAGATGTTGGTAATGATCTTTTATTTGCAACATCACAACAACCACATGAAATTGATTCAACTGATGATGGTTTATATCTTAGAGATGATCATGATGAGGGAATTTGGATTAATCCATCGTTTCGTATCGTTAATAATGGACAAACAAATGTGAATCCCACTAGGAAAAGAAGAAGGGCATCTTAATGTACATGTTTAATTGTTTTATATAAGCCATGTAATTTGAACTGAGTTCATGTAATTTATTTGTTTAAACATGTTTAATTGTTTTATATAAGAACCATGTATTTGATTTTCTACTTATATTTAGCTTGGTCTTAGTGTTTTATACTAAGTTCATGTAATTTAATATAAACTAATAATTTACATGAACTGAACTGAATATAAACTAGTCATTTACATGAACTGAACTGAACTGAAAAAAAAAAATCCAAATATAGGTAATTTACATGAACTAAACTGAATATAGACTAAGGAGGTCACAAAGCTTTGTTTTATACCAAGTTAAAAGGTCCTTTAAAAAAACAGTCATATAACATAAGAAAATAAAGAGGTCTTTTACAGCGCTTATTCTACAAGCGTTGTAAAAGAGCCATTGAAAAGAAAATAAGGAGGTGTTTTAGAGCGCTTATTTGAAAAAGCGCTGTAAAAGGTCTTTAAAAAATACAGTCATATAACATAAGAAAACAAAGAGGTCTTTTACAACGCTTATTCTACAAGCGCTGTAAAAGAGCCTTTTAAAAATAAAATAAGGAGGCCTTTTAGAGCGCTTAATTGAAAAAGTGTTGTAAAAGGCTTAGGTCTTTAAGAGCGCGTTTACAACAAGCGCTTTAAAAGGTTAGGTCTTTTAGAGCGCTTTTCCAACAAGCGCTGTAAAAGGCTTCTAAAAAAGCGTCGTAATAGGATTTTATATATAACAGTAAACCGCTTCAGTTTCATCTTCATTACGTAAACTTCACTATCATCTCTTCTTCATCGTTCTTCTCTTCCTTTGCGAACCCTATCATCTCTTCCATTACAAACCATATATCCACGATCATCTCTCTCATTTCGAACCTTATTTCCATCCACGGTCATCTCTACCATTACAAACCATCTCTTTTCATTGAAATACGTAACCCTCATTACGTATTTCATCGAACCATACTTCAGTTTATGCGAACCGTATTTCTGTGCATTTCTCCTACAAACCCTACGTATTTCGTCTATGTATTTCGTCTCACTATTCAGGTATTGATGCTATTAAATTTTTGTTATCACTAAAATGCATGTTGAACTTATACTGATACATACTTAGACTACTGCATGTTGAACTTGTTGAAGTTATACTGAATTGAATGTTGAACTTGTTGTAGATAAATGGATTCTAACAAGGCTTTGGATTGTCAAAATGAGGAAGTTGTCAACACCAAGACTTACGAAAATGAAGTCAAACGTGGTGCAACCATAATGCAAAAGGTCATAAAAGCAAGGAGCAGTGGGATAAAATTTGAGGTATACTATACTCTGTTTGCTATTTATTTTTTATCTTTTTTGAAAGCATGTACTTACTATATGAGTTTATTAGGTTGGATGGAATGAGAGTGGTCAGCCAATCGACCCCAACAACTCCATGTTTGTAAGTTACATTGGGGCTGTTGTTTGTCAAAATATCCCCATTACAATCGATGATTGGAGAGATAAGGCATTGAAGGATGCGAAATATATTGTGGAATGATATAGAGGTATCTTTTTTGATCCAATCTTTTGTCATTTATAATTTTTTCCATTGAAATACTTTACTCAAACTATATCTTTATTTCGTTTGCAGAGTTGCTGGGAAAATACACTGGGGTTTTAGATCTCACCTCTCAAATTTCTATCTAAAAGATAGTGAGGGAAATATGAATGCAGAAGCTCCAAGAATATATAAACATTATATATCAAATGAAGAATGGAGTGCATTTGTATCAAAACGTTCCGACCCCGCGTTTGTAGTAAGTGATTAATTTATTAGCATTTGTGTTTTATTATTCATATTCACATCGTATTTTAAATTTTTACGCGATTGTTATCTTTTTTATATGGGCAAGAAATCCGACGCACCCATACAAAAAATAACGTATGGGATATACACGTCTAGAGCAAAAACTTGTAAGTAATTAAACACCACTTTTATATAATGAAGGAATTTGTATTATAAACTATAGTTTCTAACTAATATTTTGTTTATGATCTTAACGAATAGCGACAAGACACCCAATCCGATCAACCGTTGGGTCGTCATATATTGTGGAAGGAAGCTCGCGTAAATAAGGACGGAGT
>NC_021164.2:16361494-16376730 GCF_000331145.2 Cicer arietinum | reverse complement strand
CACCCATACAAAAAATCACGTATGGGATATGCACGTCTAGAGCAAAAACTTGTAAGTAATTAAACATCACTTTTATATAATGAAGGAATTTGTATTATAAACTATAGTTTCTAACTAATATTTTGCTTATGATCTTAACGAATAGCGACAAGACACCCAATCCGATCAACCGTTGGGTCGTCATATATTGTGGAAGGAAGCTCGTGTAAATAAGGACGGAGTGGTTGATAACGAAAATGTTCAAAAAATAATAGAACTTTGTGTAAGTATATTATCACTTTAATATTATCACATTAATACTATCACTTTAATATTTTTAATATTGTATTTTAAAAATGATATTGAACTTATCTTTTTAATCCTACATGTATTTTAGTAGAATATCGAACAAAGTTCGGAAAATAAAGAGGGCAACAAAGCTAGTTGCAGGGACATTCTGGGTAAAGTGTTTAATGTTCCTGAATATTCCAGTCGCGTGAGGGGGAAAAGATTTGTCGTAACTCCTAAAAGCTATTTTTCACAAGAGAAGCGCCAAAATCCATCCAATGAGGAAGTATTAGAGAAGTTCAAACTCATATCAGAGCAAGTGGCACTCTTGGCGAAGACGAATAAAGACAAGCAACTCCCGGATCAACTCCAAATGGAGAGTGAAAACGCGAGTTGCAACATTGGTCTCAAAACTCTTCCAGAGGTAATTAATTACTTACTTATGTAATTGCTTATGTACTAACCATACTTATGTATTAACCATTGATTTAGGGTGTCACTCCATGCGTTCTGTACTTATCCTCCCCTACTCATCAGAAGGTCGGAAAGGGAACATTGTACAATACTTCAGGAGAAGTATTGCACAACACACTGATCCCTGCGGGCCATGTCAAAGTATCATCTGTCATTGCTTTGGAACCAAATGCACCATTGCCTATACCGGACAATGATGCAGATATGAGGTTTTTGGGCGAAGCAGTTGGTAGTTACGTGGCATGGCCCACACATCTTGTTGCCCTTGATAAGGTATGTTTAATTAATTGAAATGTATGTTTAATTGATATGTATATTTAATTGCTGATTTTTTTCCACTGCTAACTTTAATTTCACATTTATATTTAGATTCTGAAAAAGCCTAAAGGGAATGATAAAAAGATTCCCAGAAACGAGTCAATTACATCGCCCGAAAAGGTTTGTCACATTTATTCCCTAAGGTTTGTCATTTTTTCAGATTCAATAAACTAACATTTAACCCCATTTTTTCAGATTCAATCAAATAAACCACCCGCACAGCAAAATAAAAGCCGGCAAACCTCAAAAGTTGGAGGGTAATAAAGCTGGCAAACTACAAAAGCTGAAGGGTAATAAAGCTGCCAAAGTTGCAGCTAAAAAACTGGATCGGGAAAAATCAGTCGCTGCTGCTCCTAAAATAAGTCAGCCATGCCTTGCTAAATACGGGGCGTGTCTTGACATCCAAGTAAAAAGGAATATGGGCAGCAACGACGATTCACGCATCATAACCATGAATAAAGCTATATTCGGTGATGAGTATGAAGAATTTCTTGAAAAGGAGCACATATACGAACTTTTCAATCATAAGGAGCTGAGTGCTACTGTCATCATCTTATAGTTAACGTAAAAAACTACTTTTAATTGCATTTATTGGTAATTAATAAAATTTATTGATAATTAATCTAAGTTGAAATTTTCATTGAAGGTTTTTTTATGAGAAGTTGGTGTGCTTGCACAGATTGTCAAATAGATATTCATTCTTGTCTCCAGATAAGCTTTCGATGTGTAAACTCGATCAAGTGAATGTAAAAAAATACATTGTAGATATGTTATTAGGAAATATAGAGAAGGATAAGTTGTTCTTTGCACCATACAATTCAGGGTACGTAATTATATATTATTTATTTATATCTTTTTTAATTTATGAGATCTTATATTTATTAGTTGTGTAAACAAAATTGCCAACCAATTTTTTGTTGTTGTAGGGCACATTGGGTGCTTTTTATAATCAATGCGACCTCTGAAGTTATATACTATTTAGATCCCTTGCACGGCAATTACAACAATCACTCCGATATAAAGACTATGTTCCACACGTAAGTAATCTGTTTGTTAATGTATAAATAATGTGTTTGTTAATGCTATAATAATCACATTTATTTATTCGATAGTGCTTTACAAGTTTTTCGAACTCAAAGAGGTGCTATAGTGTCGAAGCAAAAGTCTAATAACATCACATGGATTCCAATAAAGGTTTGAAATATATGCCTTTAAATTTTCATTTACAAATATATGCCTTTACAATCAATGCACAAATATTTTATTGACTTATATGTTTTATTTTATAATGCCCTCGTCAAATGAACAACGTCGACTATGGGTACTATGTATTGAGATTCATGAAGGAGATTGTTGATAGGAATCAAATTATTATCCCAGAAACAATATGGTATTTTCATTATTTGATTTTCATATATAAATTATGTATATATTTGATTCTAACTTATTTATGTTCAATTTTTATATTGCACAGTACTTTGACAATTCTAGTCCAACATACTTTGAGAAAGATCTAATTGAATTAAAGGAAGACTGGTGTCAGTATGTGCTTGAAATAAAAATTATTTGATTTTCTGGGAAATAGCATGCTGCAAGGGATCTAATATTATATGGTAGCTAGTTCTGTTCTGTTTAATAATGTTAGTTATATGTATATGAATAGGGCACATTATCTGAAAATGTATATGAATATATGTTGTTGTACAATATCTAAATTGTATATGTAGTTAAGTTATATATGTATCTAAATATGTTTTGTTGTTGTGTAAATTAAGTTATAGCGCTTTTTTATTTTAAAAAGCGTTGTTGTATCTTTTTGCAGTGCTCGATTCTACAATACTTTTTTTTTTTTGTTGAAAAAACGTTGTAATGGCTTAAAAAAAGTGTTGTAAAGTCCCTTTTTCGCGTAGTGATTGTGGATTTTCAAAAAGTTTTTGAAGTATGAATATCACAATTTATGTCGACAACTCAACGTAATTACTTGAAAAGTTAATAATAAAGTTTGTCTTAGCGCCTAACATTTGAGAATAACAAAACTTTTACAAATTTATTTTCAAGTAGAATAGTAAAATATAGAACATTTATAACACAATTAGTAGTGAAAATGAATAAATGGTGGTACAAATCGCCTAGATACTAGGTTCGATTCTCACAGAAGAAAAAACTTGACAATTTCCAATGGTGTGAAAGGAGTGGGGCAAGATGTTTGTGAGTATATTGTCGGTTGGTGGCTCAATTGTAATTAGGAGCAAGATATTTATCCCCTAGGTATCGAGTCTGATTTTCACTATAGACAAAAATCAACTAATTTTCAATGGTGGAAAATAAGAGCGAGAAGTTCGAGAATATAATGTCGATCGATTGGACTGGACTGTTACATGGATAACCATTACTAAGTCACAAATACTTATGTTATTATAATAAATAGTTAATAGCCTAGATTCTGATCTTGCTTTATAGCTTCCACACTTAATGTAACCAGTTAGCAGAGAATTATTCACTTTCTTTGTAATTATTAAAACATTAATAGTGAAATAGTGAGTATTTCTGATTCTTATAAAATAGAATCAATGTTGTGGTAAATGTAACAGCCCATTTTTATTTTTTAAAACGAAAATCGAATTTCAAAAATTAAGAAAGAAATACTTTTGAATAAAATATTTAAGTCGTAACATAACGACAAAAGTCAAAAAATATTTACAAGCAGCATAAATAATATTTGAAACAAAAATCCAAAGTATTTAAACATCAAAATACATCGGGGCAATGAGACCTATCAGACATAGCTCACACCCCTGCGGTATTCTCAGCAGACACCTGTACAAAAGCATTGCCCAAGAATTTTAATTCCCCCACATCACATCAAAAAGTGGTACATGGACCCATCAAAACAAAAGTCAAACTAACAATATAAGGTATAGGTACAGTCTTCCAAAATAAAGTAACCATAACCGCAAAAGAAAGACATCTAGTCCCTATACAACCATCTAATTTGATCATGCTACAAAAAATATACAACTCAGGTGATCTCCACGCGCCCTGCAAGATCCTTCTAACACAGCACCGGTCAGGTATGACTAACTACTTTCCCATCTCCAAGGTACTAACCCGTAGGGTGATCCTGGTTCTCATCTGAGGGCAAAGCCCAGATTTCCACAACAATTGTAAAGGGTCACCAACCGAAATTAACAAATATCACATAGAATTTAAATTTCAAATGCACAAAATAACCTTTCAACTTAGTATACTCCTTGAAAGGGTTTTAATATATCAAACATGCATAATCAAAGTTGAAAAATAAAGTTTTTAACAAAATTGCACTGTCGTATTCAAACACAACATCCTTGTATTCGAATACAATGCTATTTCATATGTTAGTAGCAAAATCAACACAAATGTATTCGAATTTGAATACAAAATCTTTGAATTCGAATATAGTGCTATTTTGTAAGTCAGTAGCAAAAACAACACAACTGTATTCGACTACAGCATCCTTGTAGCCGAGTACAAGTGCGAAAATAGTGAAAATCCTGCACAACAGTATTCGACTACCACATGGCATAGCTGAATACAAGTGCTAAGTTAGTAGCAAAATCCACTTAAATGTATTCGAATACAAGCTCCTCGTACTCGAATACAACTGCTAAATAATGCAGATTTCAGTTTCGAAAACGTTTCGAAATCATTCAACACTTAACACAAAAAGTCAACAAATTACACACATCAATTACAACACAATCACAAACAACAACCGAGTATGTTTATACAATCATCATAGTATAATAAACATAACTCGCTTGCCATGCACCCTAATGCAATGCGTATATGCCAAAATGCCTGATTCCGGAATTCGAACCAAAACCCTCCTCGAAGGGGCGTAAATCATAATTGTACCGCCTATCACAGACCAATACTAATTAACGAGGTGCCACCTATCACGGGCCAGCACGATTTACTAATAAGCGTAAATCATAAATGTACCGCCTATCACAGACCATTACTATTTACCGAGGTGCCACATATCACGGGTCAACACAATTTACTAAAAATGTGCAGTCTATCACGAACCTACACGATGCAAAAATCCCCGCAATGATAAGATGGACCAACAGATCACATGACATCATCTCGTGGCCCATCACGGTCACCACTATCACCATTACCCTACCGCAGTCACCATGTACTATGAAATGCATGTGCATACTCCGACTCTTTTCACCACAATCATTAAGTAAATGCAGCTATTAAAAGATTCCCCATTTTTAATACTCATTTAACACTGATGATTTTTCAAATACAACACATAGCATACTCAAACATATTTATTCACACCAATTTAAATTTCCACAACCACACATAAATCACATCTCCAAATTCCATCCACACCTAAAATAACTCATTACGTAACTCATGCACATCAAATTTAATTACCGCCAATTCAATGACCCCATCGCGGTCACCATGTACTATGAAATGCATGAGCATACTCTGACTCTTTCTACAACAATCATTAAGTAAATGCAGATATTAAAAGATTCTCCATTTTTAATACTCATTTAACACTAATGATTTTTCAAATAAAACACAGAGCATACTCAAGCATATTTATTCACACCAATTTCAATGTCCACAAATACACACAGATCACATCTCCAAATTCAATCCATACATAAATTAAATTAAATTCATTTTCCACCAATTCACATAAATTTCTTCTCCAAAAATTCATAATATTAATTATGAACACATCAATCACACCAAACATGAATCACCACAATCCACACCTCAAACACATCAATTCAAATTCCACAATTTCACCCATAAAATGCATTAAATTCGTTTTACACAATCTAACACCTCAAACACATCAAATTTACCTTTCACAAATTCACATATAAGGTCCTAAATGCAAACTAAAAGTTTGGAAGGAGCCCTTACCTTAACGGTAGCTTTAACTCCGGCACCGCGATTATGGCACCAAAGTTGGCTCACTAGCACCGTAGCAGGGAGATGCGCAACTTTCCCTTCTCAAAACGAAGCTCAAATGTCGAAGTAAAGTGGAGGTTTGTGTTTGACGGTTTTGAAAACCACTAACACATTTTTCTTTGTTTTCGAAACAGAGAAGAAAAAGGAAGACAAATAGAAGAAGTTGAGCAGTAGGGAAATGTTTTTCTTTCACTAACACTTGGTTTTCTTGAAGCCAAAGAAAGAAAAAAAAGAAGAAGAAGGGGTTCGCGAGCAAGAAAAAAAAAGCTTTCTGTTTTTATGTTTCCTATCCTATCCTTTCCTTTGCTTTCCCTTCCTTTTCCTTTCCAACATATATATATATATATTATACTTTAAACCAATCCAATAAATATCTAAATACTCTTACGCACATCACTTCACTCACATCTCCAACTATTTTGATAAAAATATCTACTCTCGCTGTAACTCAATTGATAGATAAAACTTTCAGCAACACGAGATAATTTTATGAAAACTGCCCGATATTAAATTCTTCGTAACGTAAATAAATTATTCTTCGACAAAAGATTCACCGTAATTAATCTAATTTATTTATCGACGAATAATTTTAATCGGGGCACCAAAAATATATTTTTGACATTAAACTCACAAAATATCAATAACTTAGCTAAAAAGCCCCATAATTCAACACCAAAATACATAAATTGTGTCTATAGAATTTAATCTTAATCTAAATATAACCTATTTAATATAATGTTGAGATGGTTCAATACATTTATAGAGAATAATATTTGATATTTGACAAACATTTATTCACTGGTCCAATTAAGTTATACTATCACGCTACTTTAATTTGTAAAGTTAGTAAGAAAAATATATCTACAAATATCTATATTAAGAAATATGATTGAATACATTTGTAAATAAGTTTTATATTGATCATTTAAACAAACTAAATCTAAATTTATATTATCTCAAATTTTAATTGCATCACATTAATAATAGTTTGGGCATTTCTATTTCCTTATTTAATTATTTGAGGTAACTATGTAGTGCGATGTACAATTAATAGAAAGCCAATGACATTAAGGGGCAATAGATATGAACGATTGATATTGTAAATACTCTTGTAGTTTTTCCAAGAGTTGTAACATTGTTGAATAAATCACACAAAATTTAACATATAATAAAATGACCATTGAGATATAATATAGGACTATGATGGAGACATTAAGACCTCTTACTAGTATAAAACATGATTATTCCCCTTCATAAATTTTAAGCACAAACATTAAAGCCACTTACCGAAATGGCTTCCTTTTTCTTGTCCTTACTAGTTTTGTTCCTTAATGTTCTTATCATTCTTCCACATGGTCTTGCTGATGATTACCTATTCCAACCAAACGGAAAAGGTAGGAATGGAAAACCCTCAATTCCAATGCCACCTGTTAAAACACCACCCATTCAAAAACCAGAAAAAATAAAACGACCAAATGAAAAAGTACCAATTAAAAAACCAGGAAATAAAAAACCACCAATTAAAAAACCACCAATTGAAAAACAACCAATTGAAAAACAACCAATTGAAGACCCACCAACTGAAGACCCACCAATTAATAAAGAACAATTATTCTGAAGAAAATATCCATTTTCTAAAGCATGCGTGAGATAAGGCATTTTAATATCTATTAAATAAGTTACCGATGGTTTGTTTTATACTTTTCTTACAATGTTTGACCAAGTTAATAACATCGTAAGTATGGCATGAATAAAATCATGATAGAAAAATTGTGATCTTTAATCAAATTTATAAATAAATAAATAAATGTTATGATTTTGAGGTTGTGTTTGTATTGGTCGATATGTTATATATGTAATTTATGATCTAAGTACTATTTTCTTTGATTATAAACTTAAGTGCTTTAATATATCATATATAAGCACAAACTTATATCATATTTTGCTACTACACCTTTCTAAATTAATTAGTAAGACTTTGTATAAAAAAAGTAGGGTTATTCAAAAACATGAAGGCCTTATACTATTATACACTAAAAATATAATTATTGGCCTCTGTGTTTCATAATGCAAATGCAAACAAAGCACCATTCATGTTCAACAACGTATCTTAGCATTAAGAGTTTGTTGCTGTTTGTTGAAATATGAAGATTTTGAAGAGTTGATATGGTTCGAAAGCATATCAAGATCCTTTTAAAGGTAGAAAAAATTGATTTATGAAATACAAGTTCATTGAAAAATAAATACTAATCCCTCCATTTTACAAGTGTCATCCTTTTAAAGATGATTAGTAGATAATAGTTATTGAATAATATGTTAGATGTACACAAATATGTTTGACAACTGAGGTAAACTTTGCATCAAACTTTGCATCGTGCACAAACTTTTATCGATAATTGGTTTAATAAGTTTAATCATTGGATCAAATACGATATTACGAGACTTAATGATTCAATTGTGGAAAATAAACTTATGCATTGTGCAAGATGGTCTTACCTATGCACATTAAAGAAAGTTAAAATGTAATCATCTTTGGTACGATGTTTATTGTAATTTTTTATCACTTTTTCTGGATATGTTCAAGATAACTGATGATGATTTAAAAAATCGAAGTTAAAATATTTATTTGAACTAATTATTTTTGGCTTCATATTTGCACATATATTAAAATTCTTCTCATATTAATATACTAATATTTTCTATCACCTTTTGAAATCTGTTTAAATAAAATAGACGATTTATAAAATTTGTATAAATCAAATTAGCTCATGATATGTTATTGTTTGTGTGCTCATATTTGATAAACACCCAAAGATATTTCTCTAAGATAAAAAAAAATTAACATTTTCAAAAATTCTAAGGAAAAATATATGATAGATCATTTAGCAAAAAAAATTCAAATGAAAATTGAGTTGTAAATATTAAAATATAAAAAATGAAACATTAAAGTTAAAAGAGTTTAAAAATGTGACATTCATAAAAGTTGGTATGCTGTTGAAGAAAAAATAATCAGTACTATGCAATTGCATTTAAATCGTGTATTTGAGAAAGACATTTTAAAATATTAAAAAGAACAATCATATTATAATAAGTTAGAGTAATAATATGCAATTTACATAGCAAATATAATATGAACTCCAAAAAATTGAAATATTATAACAATAAAGCTATAGAACTCCCATGTTGAGCTTTTTCAACTTGGTGATTGAATGAGATTAAGGATTGAGTGCCACAATTAGATCTCAACAGTTGTTACTGAGGAAGAGAAAAGAGAATAAATCCAAGAAGGATGCAATAAATTCTATCATATGATGGACATAAGCTACAATGCAATTTTGTAATATAAAACTAAATGATTTTAATTGACAAATGAGAGTTACCAAATTAATTATATGATATAATTATGTTATAATGAGTTGGGAGAGAGTATGTTTCAGTTATAAAATTGGCGCAACAATGTAAGACCGTAGTTTATTTATAACAAGGATTATTGCTTACAGTCTAATTATGTCTTATATATGCTGTTTATTATTTTGACTGCTTACCATTTTCATTGACTGTTTGTAAAATTGTTGTAAGTGTCTGATTTGCAAATTAGTTGATGAAAAAAATTTCAGATGTTTCCTTGGTGTTAAATGACTATGTGAATGTTTTGGCAATACAGACTGATTCGTTTCCTTGGTGTTTCCTTGGCTTACAGTCTGATTTATTAAAATTTCACGGGTATTCACATAGATATTATTACCAAAATTTCAGTGACTATGTGAATTATTACCAAGGAAACACCAAAATGACTATGACTATGTGAATTAAAAAATTTCAGATGTTTCCTTGGCTTATAGTTTGATTTGCAAATTAGTTGATGAAAATAATTTTCTATTGAGTGTTTTGAAAACGGGCAAGATATAGCCATTGTTTAAATTTTGATGAACTCCGTATGTCACCAAAATTTAATCGAGTGTTTTATATATCGAATATAATGAGAATTTGATCTTTTTATATTTTTCTAAACTAAGGAACAAAAATATTGTTGGATAAAAATTTATTCGCGAAATTTTGTAAAGCTTTAATTTCTTGATTTATTAAAAAAAAATTAATTTACCGATAAATTTATCCGTGAGCGAAATGTGACTCGTTTAAGAACAAACTTAGAGACTAAATGAGATGATGTTACTTAAAGTTAAAAAATATCTAGATATTTTTCTAAGTTTTTAATATTTTATTGAGTGGTTAATGAAAATATCTAGATATTTCCTTACTAGTTAGAAAGACTTTGTAAGGACCAAAATGAGCCACTTCACTATCTATTTTTGTGTGGTGACTAGAATCACTTGTGTCAGAAGGATTATATGAGAAGTGATAGGTTAGTATAATATTTTAAAAAATATTTTCAGAGGCCCAGTGAAAATTATTCGTAGGAGAATAATTTAATCGAATTATAGAGAATTATTATCGACAAATATTATAAAGTGTCATGCATTATTATTAAATTTATCTATCAATTGGACTGCGATGAGAGTAGATATTTTTACTAAATTAGATCTAAAAGTGAGTGATGTGATGTGATTATGACTAAGTGCCATAAAAGATATGTGAGATTTTAGGATTAAATGTATGTGATTAATTTGTGGTTAGAAACTTTTAGAGATTAATTTGGAATTGAGATAGTAGATTAATTAAGGAAAGGAGAAGAAAAAAAAAACATTTCCCCTCCCTATAAAAGCATTTCATGGCCATCATCATCATCATCTTACTATCACTTTCTTTAATTCTTCAAAAACATTTTCTCTAATTTCTCTCCAAACCCAAACCTTCTCCTTCCTTTTTGAGAAACTTAGAGGCCTCAATCACAAAAGCTCCAACTATAAAGTAGTTTCACTACTTGAGAGGATTGCAAAAAGTTAAGGATCACTAGTTTAGGTAGCCATTTCTTCCTTTTTTCCTCTCAAACCCGTAAGCATGCATATATTGGGGGAAAATGATTCTTTTTTATGTTTTGAGCTTTAATCTTGCTATTTTCTTATTAATGTTTAGGTAGTCAAATGAGGCATTTTGAACTCTATTTCTTTCAAAAATAAAAACCCCTAAGTAAGAAAATAAAACGAAAGTGTGTGTTTTTTTGCTTTAGGGCTTTGTTAATATTGAAATTAGGGGAGTTAATAACTTGAATAAAAAAAAATGAAACCAACCCCCCAAAAAATTTAGTAATAACAAATATGGTGTGTCATAATGTGAAAATTTGATTTTTATATGTGTTTAAGTAACATAATGAGTTGTTTTCAAATAAATGAGTTGGAACTGACAATAGAAGTTTTATTATAAGGTATAAGTTAGTAAAGTTAAGAAGACTTTTGTAAGGAGTTTGGTTTATGTTTTTGTTTTAATTAAAATGTCAACTAGATGTTAAGCTGTTTGGAGACCTAAGTGATGTATTTTATAGATTAAAAAAACTCAAAGTTGTGGAATGATCGAGGATTTTAAAGCAAGTTAGTGATTCGTAAAAAAGAAATTGATTAGTTTTCTTGAGAAAAGTAACCTTAAAGTAAATTTAATAATTTCCTATGTTTATGCAGTTAACTCCTTGAGTCTCGAAAAAGAATCAAGATTGTTGACACCGAGTTAGTGGTGGGGAGAACTCTGAATATTTTATGTTTGTTGGGTTGAATTTTTTTAGGAAAAGTGATAGGAACAAAAAGGTTTTGAAAACTTTTGGAATAAGTTTTGAAATAAAGTGGTTTATTTTATGTTTATTGTGGTTTGTTTTAATTCAAAAGTATTTGAGTGGTAGAATTTTATGAACTTTAAAGAAGTAGGAAAAAGTTCTTTTGTGATTATTAATGGTGGTATAAACTAAATTTGGAGTCTTTTAAAGTTTGAAACCATATGAGTTGTGTCCTTGATTATTTAAGGTGTTTTAAAATAGATTTGAATTTGGAATTTTTTGAAAGACTTTGATAAGTAAAATGGATTTTAAAGGAGTGGTGTATATATATATATATATATATATATATATATATAGAAAGAGAGTTCAAAATTTTATTTAAAGGTTGGTTTTAAGTTTACTTTGTTATTAAGGTGTTAAAGATTTTATCCTTAGGGTTTTTGTGAAAACAAGGTTTCCACCTTTATAGATTGAACTAAAAAATTTTAGCCATTGATATTAAATTTATAATTTTTATGAAGAGATTTAACTTTTTTAGCACCCAAATTTTATAATAAATATTTTCTTAATGAAATAGGATTTTAGATAATTAATTTGGTGTTAAAACTATTTTAGAATATATGTGGATAAATTTTGTAACTAATATTCATTATATGGGTGCTTTCTAAGATGTGTTAATCTGGTACATATTTGATTTTGTAAGTGATATAAATAACAAATATTATATTTTATTATTTTATATATTTTTTCTAAATTATAGTATTTTAGTGTACATATTTTAAGGTATAAGATTTTAGGTGATTCTACGTGTATATGTGCATTCGTAGTTAATGCGATATTTTTTTTGTATATTTGACTAATGTTAGGTGTGCACATAATTATATTTAATTTTTTTATAAATATATCCTATTTTAATTATTTATTTTACAAATAATTATCTTGAGGTATTAGTAATATTGATTTTGAGTTTCTTTATTTTTTATATTTATTTTATCCTTTCGTCTATTATATAAAGATGATGTATTTTTATGTGATTCTTTTGAAAAATGTTATAGTAATAGTTATAGTTATTATTTTGAATATGAGAGTTTTGGTTAAAATTAAATTTATCTATCTTAAAGAATATAATATTATATTAAAATGAGTATTTTGGAGAAAACGTTTCTAGAAAAGTGAAATAAATTAATTTTTTATTAAGTGCTTTTAGAAATACTATAAAATCAATTTGGGATCAGACGACTGTTTATACCCATATTTTCTACTTCTGTATATTAATTAGGGCTATCACTAGTAGGACTTTTCTTTCCTACACATGCGAGTTGGGCCTTACAGACTTGACATTGTGATGAGTTTATATGATGATCATGATTATGTATTATTAATAGTGTTATAAAATTATGATGAGAATATTGAAGTACCCCATAATTGATGAAATAATGATAGTTCCTAAAGATGATGCTCTTAATGAATTCGTCTAAGCTAACGAAGGGTGAAAACAAATACTGAGAATTTGTGAAGTGAAGATTATTTTGTCATCATATAGGTAGGGTCTGACTAGTCTAGTGATTTCAGGGAAGTACAACTAAATTGAGTCTGATCGTGGCGGTCTAATGTTGAGCCTTAAGGCAAGATTGTTAGACCTTAAGCTAATTGAGCTAATTGTGTTAGTTGTGTTAACTGCTAAGTATTATTGGAACACTTATCTACTTATATGTTATTCTTGTGTTAAGTGCGATGTATTTTTCCCTTACAATACATGATTTTTGGAAGATGATTGTTAATTGTTAAATACTTGCTTATTTTGGTTGTGCTGTGGATTCTCTTATTTTTGAAGATGATTGTTAATGTTAATTGCTTGCTCGTTCTGGTTGTGTATATTTGTTGAGATTTGAGTTTATTTGAATTGTTGACACGATTAAGTTAATTACCTTTTGATTGAAATTGTGCCTTGTGGTTCTAACTTTGGTTTGCTGCTATTTTGTTATAGTGGATACGTAGAAATAATTTTTTTTTTATTACTAAATATATGTTTGAAACTATTATTTTACTCAATCTAATACTAATTGTTGATTGATATACCTTGCCTTTGAGGTGTAACATGATTATTAAAGTTTTGATCTTGTTAATGAAATCAATTTAGAAAGTTATTAGTAGATTTGAAATATTAGAAAATTCATATTATTAATAATATTCGTGAATATAGAGTTTGGTAGATGTAACACCCCGTTTTTCTAAGCGAGGGTGTATTTTTTTTTTCAAAAGAATTAAAATAAAACAGAGAATTAAATAAGGTAAAATACATTTGGATAAATATTTAAGTCGTAACACAACGACGATTAAGTCAACAGAATTTACAAGCAGCGAAATAGTTTTTGAAATACGAATCCAAAGTATTTACACGTCAAAAGTTTGTACATGTAACCCATCGAAAATAACATGTCAAGCTGACAATATTAGTATAGGTACAGTCTTCCATTTTAAAATAAATACAATACAAAAGAAAGACATCTGATCCCTCTATGCCAACCTAATCTGATCATTTTACAAGACAACTAAACACCCTGAGTGATCTCCACGCGCCCCGTGAGATCCTCCTAACATAGCTGCAGTCAAGCGTTCCCATCTCCATTCCCGTCCGTAGGGTACGAACCGGTAGGATCGTCCTAACTCTCATCTGAGGGCAAAGCCCAGATTTCCACAATAATTGTAAAGGGTCACCAACCGAAATTAACAGATAACACATAACATTTAAGTTTTAAATGCACAAAATAACCTTTCAACTAAGCATGCACCTTAAAAGGATTTTCCATATGCTAAAAGTTCATATAATGCTTGCCAATTAACAATGAACTCAAAATGAAGTTCTCAAATCATCAAGTAATACATAACTGACCAAAGCATTGATAAATCAATTGAGCAATCGATTATCTAACTCAAAATAAGGACTTTTGCTGAGCCAATCGATTGCCAAATCGATTTGGTCAGTTCTGCTGAGTTTCTGCATGACCAAATCGATTTCTAAGTCGATTTTGTCAGTTTTGATGAGCCCCTGGGTTGCCAAATCGATTTCCAAATCGATTTTGGCAGTTTTGCTGAGTTCCTGCCTCTCTGCCAATCGATTTCCAAATCGATTTCTTAAAAGATTTTGAAAGATATATTTATACAATCGATTGGCAAATCGATTAGGTCAAAATGGTGAACTTCCTGCAACTCATCCAATCGATTGGGAAATCGATTTCCCTCATCATTTTTCCAAAAATTCATAACTAACTCAATCACATTCATACATAATCTCAAATCCTAACACTTAGCACTGATAACGCAATCGCTACAACATCATTAGTTTCGAAATAGTATTGCAAGCAAACATGTTATCACCAAATTCCAAAACATAACACTTAACACTTATAACACAATTACTACAACATCATGGGTTTCGAAATGGTATTGCAATCAAACATGTTATCACCAAATTCCAAAACATAACACTTAACACTTATAACACAATTACTACAACATCATGAGTTTC
>NC_021164.2:16336579-16360045 GCF_000331145.2 Cicer arietinum | reverse complement strand
CCCCTAGCACCGTGGCGTGGTAGTGAGCAACTTTCCCTTCTAACTCTTCGCGAAATGAAGCTTGGATCTAGAAGAGACGGAGGGGTTTGTGTTTGAATCTCAAATACCGTTTTTCTTCGTTTTCGGATCAAAGAGGAAGAGTGGAGTTGCGAAACCTTTGTTCTAACACTCACCCAACCTTGGGTTACTAGTTTTGAAGAAAAGGAACGAAAAAGAAAGCAAAACCAAGAAGGAGAAGAAATGGGTTTTCGCGAGGCACGGGAGGAAGAAGATGGAAAATTGGAATTTTCTTTCCTTCCTTTTTCCTTTCTTTGTTTTTCCTTCCTTTCTATTTCCTTCTTTCCTTTATATAACCTTTTCTTTTCCTTTTCCTTCCTTCTAATTTCCTTTCTTTCTATTCTCTCTATATATATATATATATATATTAAATATAACTTAACAAATATCTCAAAATATCTAGATATTTGTTAAATTACCATTTCACCCGTAACGCATTAAATTCTCCGTAAAGGATTTACCACACTTAATTTAAATTTATTTATCGACGAGTAATTCTAAACGGTGTCAAAATAACTTTTTGATCCTATAAACTCCATAATATTATTAACTTTGGCTAAAAAGCCTCTGAGCCAAAATCCAAAACATATAAAATACATAAAGTGTACTTTAAAATTATGGGTCTTACAGTAGAACTTATAGTTTTAAAAAGAATGGCATTTTAAAGTAGTTAAATTTGATTTATTTTGTAAAATGAAAATAAGTTTAGTTTGAATTACTCTTGATTATTTTAAAAATATTAAAATTAGTTGAATTTTTGTATTCTATAACACTGATTTTTATTTATAATTTAAAATAGATAAAAATTGACACCATATTTTACTATGTGTGATTTTTATGAAAATCAAGAAGAGTTGTTGTTACGTTGGTTTAGAGGAGTAGAATTGTAGTTGTTGTGTTTTCACTGTCGAAATGTATATTTGAGTTTAATATAGAAAGGAAACATGATGTTTGTACATCTCTTTTGCTACATGAATTAACCTAAAAAATGACATGCATTAGATTGATATGTGTAGAGTGCATCATGTAGATTGATATGTATATAGTGCATCATGTAGATTGGTATGCGTACAAAGACTAAAATTTAATTTATCAAATTTTTATTAATTATAAAATTACAATTTTTATTTGGGGCCCAATTTTTAAGATTAGAACACGCCTCCAAAATCTTAAATATTGATTGTGTTATGCTTTGGACCAATTTTGTGGCTTGATAGAAACTGAGAATGTATCTATGAGCATGTTGAGTGGCTAGTGTGAGAGGAGGTTATTATTTTGTAGATTTATAAATTTGTGTAATTCATTATCATACCCAGTGTGCTTTATGTTATGTCTCATGTGCACTACTTTAATGTATATAAATATACATTTTTTTTGTGTGTGTGGATGTTTTCAGAAAATAAATTGGAACTATTTTGAAAGTGTTAATTAATTGAAAAATACCTTATCAATCTTTATATAAAGTTTAAATTTTCTTTCAAAATAAGTTGAAAATAATAATTTTTAAAGTGATTAATTATTCAGAAATGTGTTTTTGATGATTAAAGTACAAGTGAAATTTTAGAAATCTTATAGATTTTAAAAATACCCATGAATTATTTTATTTTTATTGTATTTATAAACGTGATTTATTTTAGTTGTTTTTATTTAGACGTAATTTATTGAAAAGTAATTTACGGAAAAACTTTGAATTCTCAATGATTTTTTTTGGTGCTAAATGATTAGTGATATATTTTATAATAATTTAAGTTTAGAAATTAATTTTTAGAATGATGTGTAACTTTTAAAGTGGTTCATGTACTACCTGATTCAATTTGGTAGCGTGTTGTATCTTCTAGTAAATAATTATTTATCTTATCTGCTACTTGGAAATCTCTACTTTAGTTTGTTGTAACCTTTAAGTGATGATTAATTCAAAAGAAAATTTAATCGTGATCTATTTGGAGTAGTTAGCATTCTATGAGATTATGTTACATGTGTTAGAATCATTGTTTGAGTTATGAGATGAACGTAAAATCTTGGTTCTAATTTTTAGATTAATTATGTGAATATGTACATGATTATGTAAATATTAAATTGGTATTGTTTCAAGTGTTTTAATTGTTGGGAATTAGTGTATAGAGTTAGAATAGTCGAGAGCATCTAAAAGTGAAATAGTTCTATATTGCTTCAATCGAATTATTGATTATATATTTATGTAAGTGTTGTTGTTACTACTTGTAAGTTACAAAAAAATAAATATGAATGTGTAATTAAGTGAATTTTTAACTTGAAGTAAGGAGTAGGAGTTTTGGCGCCGCCTTCGCACTCCCAAACCACATTAAAGATACTCTTAATTACACCTATATTTGAATTTGGATGATACATTTATGGTTACCCTAAGTAGTTGACTACATGAGTAAGAGGGACTAGCTACCCCGATGATTCATCATCGATAAAAGAGGCAACAAATAATTTGATGTTATTATTATTAGAAATACTTGTTAATTTTATTTTTTAAATAGTTTAAATCATGTTCATCTCTTATACAATGTCGAGTGGTTATGAGTCTTATGTGGCATCATTGTTGAACGCTGATAAATGTTTATATGGTGTGAATATTAGGTTGGAGGTGTATACTTAAATTAAACATTCAATTAAGTATGTTTGATCTCCTAAGTAACTTGCTTAAATAAATAAGTGCATTGTGTTAGTATCTTATTTGTTCTATATTGTCTGATTTGATAAGGACCTATAACTATTTTAGGAGTTCTATAAATGAATCTTTTGTATAAGACTTTAAAATAAAGTTAGACTTTGAAATTAAGTTAGACTTTGAGTGTGTTTGAACTATATGTGAAAATATTTGTCTTATTTCACTATGATTATACACATTAGTTTTCTTTTTAAAAAAAAAAACTTAAGTGACTCCATGTCACTGAGGTGTTATATGCGTTTCTGTTTGTACTTCATGAAGGTGAAATATTTTAAATGTTTCACTATCTATCTAACTTATGTGAAATCGGTAGAGTAAATGTGGTTAGGATTTAAACGTTCTTTAGGAAGAGTAAAACTTGTAGAATATTGTTTGAGAAGTTAGTTGAAGTTGAAAGGGTATTTGATATATGGGTTATTTGATAAAACTAAATGTATTAAGTTTTTGTTGACTAAATTCACATGCTTAGTTTTATATATGAATTATGCTAATTATTCATGTTATTTGCTTCATCATTTAGTTGTTGAATGTGATGTGTTTAATTGATTTTGTGTCATGCTAGCCTATCATGCTAAACTAAGTGGTTTTCACATATTGTGCTTGAATGAGTAGTGAATGTCTTAATAATGTTTATAGACTAATTTGATGCTAGATATCAGTTAGCATATTGTTCACTACAAATTTCGAGGACAAAATTTCTTTAATGAATGGAGAATTGTAACACCCCAAATTTTATAATAAACTATTTTATTAGTAAAATAGAATTTTAATAATTAATTTGATGTTAAAATTATTTTATAATATATGTTGATAAATTTTGGGATTAATTTTCGTTATATGTGTATTTTCTACAATGTGCTAATTTTATACATATTTGACTAAATGATAAATGTGCACATAGTTATATTTTAATTGGTTATGACTATTTCTTACTTTAATTAATTATTTTATAAATAACTATTTTGAATATATTATAAATATTTTAGAGTATTTATTTTTACAATAGAAGTGTTAAAATATGTTCTTGATGTTAAAATGTCTAAAAATGCATATACTAGTAAGTATAGTAATACTTTTGAATACGAGGATTTTTGTTATTATTGATATAATTATAAAATTTTAATTACTTTAATTAATATTTTTAGTGGGTAAAATATTGATTTTGAAGTATTATTAGTATTGCACTTAAGTTGTTTTTTTTAAGTGTTTGTTAAGTTTTGCATATTTTATACATATTTAATTGATTTAGTAGCTTATATAAAATAGTGATGTTATATTTATTTATTAATTTATTTTAACTATTCTCAAAATATAATAATCTTTTAATTTGATTTTTGGAAGATATTATTTAGTGACAAATAAGTAAACTAAAATAAGTGTGCTATTAGTTGAGTCTTGTGAAAAAAGAATACCGTAAAATAATAATAATAATAATAATAATAATAATAATAATAATAATAACAAAAAATAATAAAAATAAAAATAATAGTAATAATAATAATGATAATAATAATAATAATAATAATAATAATAAAATGGGGTTAAATGAGTTAGGTTAATAAAAAAAGTCAAATATAATCTAAAATAAAGTAAGTAGCATTAAAATAGAAAAGAGGAAGAGGTGCCGCACCTTGAGAGAAAAAGGAATCGCACTTGAAGAGAAAAAGGAAAAAAAAAAAAATTGATACCGATAATTGATCACTGTTTAGAAAATTTTCTCTGTTTTTGTTCAAATTTTAGCATGTTGTTTCATACATTTACTTAGTCAATTAAAAACACTTTCTCAAATTTTTAACCACCCAAATTTCTCCCTAGAATACCCGACTTCTACGTTTTCAGAATTCGTTAATTTGCACCGTTATTCTTCACTGTAAGTCCGATTTGAGTAAAACAAATGTCAAAATGATCGTGTGAAAAGTACCTATATTATCCACTAATTGGTTTTCTGATTTACGGTAAGTTTACATGACCAAATCTGAAATTTAGTTTTTTAGAGTTTGTTATCATAATTTATTTTTGACGTTTACCCATAAACTATCTAGTTAGATTGGTTGAAGAACAAGGAGTCAAATAACAAATTCTTTTTGCTTGTGGACTTGTATTCGTGTGTGAAAGCGTCGAAATAAGGTAAGGGGTGAGAGAACGTTTGAATTCATGAGTATAATATATTGTGAGATGAACGGGAAAACCGTATTTCCCAACGATTCATCCGAGACTCGCTATGTACGGCAGTAGCCCTTTGAAAGATAAATTGATTAATGTGAAAATATGAGAATTGTGTGATTAAAATTTGAAATAGAAATGTTTATAAGGTATTGATTGATTTAATTTTCGATATTGTTGTGGTAGTTGATATTTGCCATTATTGTGATGTTGGGTGTCGGATTAAATCATGTGCATATGTTTGAGTAGACAAATTTATGTGATATGATAATAAAAGATGGATGCATGATATGATATCTATTAACATGATGATAATGATGATTTTTGATTGATGATAGTGATATTAGAAAATTGTGATGAGTTTATATGATGATCATGATTATGTATGATTAATGATGTTATAAAACCATGATGAGAATATTGAAGTACCTCATAATTGATGAAATAGTGATGATTCCTAAAGATGATGCTTTTAATGGAGTAGTCTAAGCTAACGAGGGGAGGAAACAAATATTGATAATTTGTGAAGTGGAGATTATTTTGTCATCATATAGGTAGGGCCTGACAAGCCTAGTGATTCTGGGGAAGTACAACTAAATTGAGCCTATTCGTGGCGGTCTATTGTTGAGCCTTAAGGCAATATTGTTAGACCTTGAAGGTATTCGGGTGCAGAATTCCTAGGTGACTTGGAGGTAGCACTTCAAATGTCGGGAGCTACCATGCAACACACGTTTACCTCGACTGTCGCATATATGTGTCTCGGGTTGAGTTGAGGGGATATACGAGGACATGGCAAATTTGAATTGTCCGTCCACCAGGATGGTGGCATAGTATCAAGCCTCCTAACCAAGTACTTTTGAGTTTGAATGATACCACATTGTGATGTAGAGTCTAAGCTCATGCATAACATTGCTTTTTTTTGTGTGATTGTTTTGTTGTGATTAATCTGTATCGTGTGCGATAATAATTTCTCTTAGACGATTTGATGTTACAGTGAAATTTATTGATTTTATTTGAGTGACTTTGACCTTTTAATATGATATTTTTTTGAGGAATATTTGTGTAATGATACGGTTCTATTATGATTGTTTGCGTGGTCTTCTTACTTATATTATACTTTCAACATGATTTTGAAACTCACCTCTTTCATTGTTTGTGTTTGATTGGCTTGGCCATGCGTTTTCAAAATTGCAGTTATTACATGTTAATGAGTCTTGAAGTTCAAGTTTGGGAGAAACCATGCTCTGATAGTTGATCTGAGAATTAAGAGCTCTAATTTATATTCTAGTTATGTAATTACAAACAACTTTTTATATGAAAACCTTAGTACTAGTAAGTTTTTGGAATTATAGTTAAATCAAGTTCATCGAAATTAAATTATTTAAATTGAGTAATAAAGTTTGAATTGTTCGATGTGTACTTTGAGAAACGTGATATCCTAAATTAGTTACAAATGTTTTTATTTCCTTGTAAACAAATTTTCTTTATCCGTTGCAAATTTTACTCAAAAATTGTAGTATAAATTATTGTATTTCATTTGGGGGTTTATGGTGTCACAAAGTGAGTTCTTTTCTTAGTAACTAATTTTCATATTTTCATGTGGGATTATGGGGTTGACTTTAAATTCATCCACTATTGAAAATTCATTTTTGGGTTTTACATAATAGGAACTTGGAAACTGAGAGTGAGCAAAATTGTGAGGTTTGGCAGGTACGAATAGTTCAATCTTTCATTATGCATGTATGTGTTGATGATTATAACGTGTTAATGATTTCAAAGAATAAGGGTTGAATGTTAGTGGACTAACTAGTGTTTTATCTGTATTAACACTCCTCTTAAGACGTTTTATTTAAACTCCCTCTGATCCTTCCCTCTTGACGTTCTATGTAGACTCCCTCTAAACCTTCGCTTTGGACATTCTATGTAGATTTCCTCTGATTCTTCCCTCTGGACATTCTATGTAGACTCCCTCTAAAACTTTTTTCTACACGTTCTACGTAGACTCCCTCTGAACCTTCCTTCTGCACATTCTATGTAGACCCCCTTTGAACGTTCTATGTAGACTCTTACTTGATCTTCCTCTAATTGAGTATTTCCTCTAATTGGAGTTCCTTTGATAAAAAATTTCATCTGATTTGACTTCCTCTAATCAAGTTTTTCCTATAACTTGACTTTCTATGATCTAGTCCTTCCTCTTGCTTGACTTCTTATGATCAAGTCATTCCTCTAACTTGACTTCCTCTAATCAAGCCTCACCTCTGACTTGAATTCCTTTGATTGATTCCTTCTTTTGATTGAACTTCCTCTGATCCAATCTTTACTTTGCTTTGACTTCCCTTTTTAAAAGTCTTTCCTCTAAACTCGCTTCCTCTTATTGAGTCTTTCCTATGACTTGATTTCCTCTTATTGAGACTTCCTCTACCTTAACTTCCTCTAATTGTAACTATCTTTGGCTGAAGCTCCCTCTAACTATAATTTCCCCCTGACTTGAACTCCCTCTTACTGGTGTGCCCCCCAGACTATAATATCCCTTTGATTGTAACTCCACTTTGGTATTTGACATGAGACTAAATTTTATGTACTATTTCTGAATTACTTATGTTAAAGCTAATTAATTAGTTGTACTTGATGTGATAATGAGGTATGTATAATATACATAAGGTCATAACATGCATTGCTTTAAAATGTTACGGTGGGAAATTAAGGATTAGTTTTGAAATGAAATATAAATAAAGGAAGAACAATTAGGACGCCGATTGAGGTCATGACCAAGACCTAGCTTACCAAGAGGATCTCAATTATCTTTGTGACCTATGTTGAGATAATTGAGGAGGCCTTTTCCATACTCTAAGGAAAAGGAAGGAAAAATTAAGGACTTTTTTCTTAAACAAAATGGCATAATCATGTCATGCTTGAAATTGCCTCTAAGGAAAATTATTTGAACCGTCCTTTCCCTTTTTTTATAGAACTCACTGAGATTATCATCTCACCCCCTATTTTTATGTATTATAGCAGATAAGAGGACTTAAGATTGGGATTCAACCTTAGAAGATAAAGCTTTGTAGTTATATATTGTTTAAGTTGTAATTTATTTTAGTATATTAGAGGTTGTTTTGTAGACTATGTATTATGTAGTTATATATTGGTACATTAGATGATGTTTTGTAGACTATGTATTATGTAGTTACAATGACATTTCAATGATTATACTTTATGAGAATTTACATGATTGCCTCCTGAATGTTAGAACGTATGCATCATTACCTTTTTATAGATACATGGTTATGATTATTACCATTTGGTCGAATAGCCTGGTTGAAATAATCATACTATGGGTGTGGGCTAAGTCTGGGATGCTCCTCCTTTTTACTATATGTTCTAAGCATCATTCCACCAAATATTAAGTGTGATCAAATATTAGTATTTCATGTATGATATGCAAAATCATGTCAGAAAGACCTGGAAGACGTGGAAGGAAAAGACGTAATGCCCATCTAATGTTCCTTCTTCGCCACCACCTGCTATTGCGCCATGAGACTGTAAACTGGAAGCTATTAAACTCCAAACAATGGCTACAACCAACCCGGTTCAACATCTTGCACAACCTGGGGGTGGAAATCAAGCAACCATTAGATAAGTTATGACCCAATTGGAAAGTGAGGCTAAATTCTAGCTTGAAGATGTGAAAAATGCTTTTGAGGTAGTACAATGTTTAAAGGAACATAAGTTAACATTTGTTGCTCACCTACTACAGGGTGTGGCAAAACATTGGTGGAACGGGGCAAAGGCTCATTTGCGGACTATGGGAACACCTTTGGATTTAAAATACTTTGAATCAACTTTGTTAGATAAATATTATCCAAAGAGTGCTAGAAGGAAAAATGAATTAGAGTTTGTCCACCTACAACAGGGAGACATGTCAGTGGCTGAGTATGTGACCAAGTTTGAACAACAAGGAAGATTTTCATCACATGCTCACTATGAACTCAATGAAGAGTTAAAGATTAACCAATTCGAATGCGGTTTGAAGCAAGAAATCAGAGGCAACATATGATTTATGGAAATCACAAACTACTCCACCCTCGTGCATATTAGCTACATTGTTGAGGAAAATTCGAAGAAGGTACAAGAGGATAAGCAGGCCAAGTGGAAGCAACATAGGGATTCAAATAAATTCAATCAACAATTGAAGGTTAAGACCTTATAAGGGAAAGTGAAACAGGTTCAAACCTCCAACACTCCTTGTGCTAGAAGGTTCTCAAGGTGTGGAAAGGATTATGGAGAAGAATGTGTAGAGTGAAATCATATTTTCTATTTCTACAAGCAACTAGGACATGTTGCTTCTTCTTGTCTAGTACGCCAGAGGAAAGATGAAGGCAACCCAAGTAAACCAAGCTCAGGGACGATCTATGCCCTTGAATGTAAGAAAGCTTAGGATAGAAATTTCATTACTAGTACATGTTTTATAACCCAAGAACCTTTGATTGTTCTGTTTGATACGGGTGCATCTCATTCTTTCATATCCTCTGATTGTGTCATGAAACTCAATCTTCCTTTAATAACCTTAACTTATACCTTAGTTGTATCCACTACAGCTAAGAACCAAATTGAAACATCTCTTGTTTGTCTTCAATGTCCCACTAGCCTTTTGATAGGGTCGTTCTAGTAGATTTAGTTTGTATACCCCTTAAAGAGCTAGACATTATTCTAGGGATTGATTGGATGTCATAAAATTTGGAAAATCTTCTTTGTCATGGTAAAGAGGTCATAATCCCACCTAACATTCCTCCACTAAATGAACCAAAATTTCTTCCTTGTGTAATGCTTCTCAACTCTTCCAAAAATAGATATCTCCAATATCCCTGTTATTAGTGCATTTGAAGATGTTTTTCCAAAGGATAGAACATCCTTGCCTCTAGATAGTAAGATAGAATTTTCAATAGACCTAATTCCTGGAGCAAGATTTATATCCATTGCTCCTTATAGGATTTCACCTCTGGAGCTGAGTTGAGTGAACTTAAGAACCATTTAGAAGACCTCATAAACAAACCGTTCATTAGGCCTAGTGTGACCTCATAAAGTGACAATTAAGAACAAATACCCATTAGACCTCATAAAGTGACAATTAAGAACAAATATCCATTGCCAAGAATAAATGACCTTTTGGATCAACTAAGGGGAGCAACCATATTTGCCAAAATTGATATTTGGTTTGGATATTATCAGTTTCGGATTAAGTATGAAGACATTCCAAAAACAACTTTTACAACGCGATTTGGACATTATGAGTTTTAAGTTATGCCATTTGGTGTAACCAATGCTCCAGCCGTGCTCATGAACTATATGAATAGGATCTTCAGACCTTATCTCAATAAATTTGTTGTAGTTTTTATTTATGATATCTTGGTCTATTCCAAAACCCCGACAAAACATGTAGAAAATCTCAAAACTATGCTGCAGATACTGAGAGACAAGAAGTTGTTTGCTAAACCTACTAAGTGTGAATTTTGGATGTCAGAAGTGAATTCTTAGGTCATGCAATTTCCAAATAACGGGTAGCATTAGATCCTTCAAAAGTAGAGGAAGGACTACATGACTTTGAATTAGTGGCAGGGACAATGTCACCGTGTTGCGCATTCAAAGTGAATACAACTTCAGAGGTTGCTGCGTATTAGAGCAAGCGTCTAAGAACATGTTGTAATCTTCAGAGATAGCGTGGACAGAAGCTGCAAAGGCAACTCTATTAGAAGTTTCAGAGTCACTTGTAGTAGGCGCTTTAGAGGCATGCTTATCAGAGAAAGAGGCAGTCTCACAAAAGCTTTAAAGGCACATTAAGCAAAAGCTTCAAAGGCAGAGGGGCACAAACACTAGTGTGCGTATTGACCTGAGTCCAGAAGTTGCGCTGACTTCCTTTCACTTCGCTTGATTTTTTCTGACTTCATTTCCTCTGTTATTTTTGTTTCCTCTTATATCTTTATTTCCTTTGATATCTTTGTTTCCTATGATATCTTAAGTTCTTCTAATATTCTTATTTCCTCTCATATCATTATTTCTTATGATATCCTTGTTTCCTCTCATATCTTTATTTCTTCTATTATCCTTGTTTTCTCTCATATCTTTATTTCTTCTAATATACTTGTTCTATTTTCTGCACACTTAATCAAAACAAGATAATAAATTGTTCTTCAAACCATCTTGGTTTTAACACTTTTGAACCAAATGGGAATTTCTTGTGACCTTATAACCCATATCACACAATCCAAAGAATCATGTGGAGAGTTACAAGCAAGGAAAAATCATCCAAATTCTCAATGGCTACAGATGGAACTATCTTGTTCAAGAAACATGATTTGTATTCCTAAGGATCTGAACTTTAAGAGGATAATATTAGAAGGAGCCCATTAGAGTAGCTTATCTATTCATTCTGGATCCACTAAGATGTACCAAGACCTTAGGAAAAATAAATGATAGCTATGCATGAAGAATGATGTAGCCACCTTTGTGGCTCAGTGTCTGACATGCCAAAAGCTCATAATAGAGCATTAGAGGCCAACAGGTCTCTTATAACAATAAGTGATACCTAAATGGAAATGAGATTCCTTAACTATGGATTTTATTGTAGGTCTGGCTATTACTCAGTCAAGGTACAATTCCATCTGGGTAATTGTAGATAGGTTGAACGCATATGCCCATTTCCTACATGCAAGACCGCTTACAATGCTATCAAATTGGTCAAACTGTTAATAAAGGAAGTAGTGAGACTGCATTGGGTACCTTCAAGCAAAATATCAGATAGAGATCCTAATTTCACCTCTATGTTCTATAAGGTCTTTCATAAATCCTTAAGGTTGCCTCCACTGTTAGGGTTGGAAGGTTGTTAAAGGACAAGAAGCTCAATCTTCATTTTGTAGGAACTTTTTTAATTGCTCAAAGAATATTCCCCTTACACGACGTTTTCCACACCTTCCAACTTAAAAAGCATGTTCCTGACCCTTATCAAATTTTGAGTCATGAGTAGGGGTGGGAATATGTCAGGCCAGGCTTTGAAAGGCCTGAGTCTGGCCTACGATTAATTTATTAGGCCTAAGTCTGGTCTACGGCCTATCATAAATTTTTTTTCCGGCCTGGCTTGGCCTGGAAGTCTATTTAAAAGTCTTATTCACATTAAATAAAAATACATACCAATATCAATGTACATATCTATATATATTAAATAAACAAATAATTTTTCTAATGAAATAATTTTTTAAAAATCTGAAACAAACATTCTTTAAACCCTAAAAAATAATTTTTGGTTTCAAAGAATAGATTTTTTTTTTAAAACAAACGCATCCATTATTACCTCTCAAACAAATATGGAACAACTATTGAGTGATTAACTAATTGAACGACTACCGAATATGGAACGACTTCCAAATATGAAATCGCTGCCGAATATGGAATGACTACTAAGTGATTGTCTAATTGATAGAATTTAAAATAGAAAATAATATTGTTAATATAATAATAATAAAATAACATTATTAAATAATAAAATATATATTTATAAATATATATATATATATATATATATATTTATAAATATATATATATATAATATATATATATATATATATATGTATATATATATATATATATATATATATAGGTCGACCTGTCAGGCCTAATAGACTTTTTTATAAGCCTAAGTCTGACCTATTTAAATAAATAGACTATAAATATAGCCTGAGCCTAGCCTTTTTATTAAATAGGTCAGGTTAGGCCATGTTATAAGTAGGCCACGCCATAGGCCCCTAATGAACGACCTAACCTATTCCCATCCCTAGTCATGAGATCCCCAATTGAAACCAAACCTCACCTACTACTCTGTATCACTTCAGATTGTTGATAGAAGTATACAGACATTAAGGAATAAGACCATTTCCTAAGTAAAGGTTATTTGGTGAGGATCATCACCAGAGGAAGCAACATGGGAAACTGAATTTGACATGATGACTGATTACCCCTATATCCTTCAATAGGCAACCTCTTAAAGTTTGTTCTAAAGGGGAGATGATGTAACAACCGCTCTCACAACCCTAATAATATTTATAAGATTAAGATAGTAACTAGATTATTAAAATTTTGTTGTTAAACTTCATACATTATTTTTTAGTTATATTTAATTTAAATTCAAAGCTAGTGTGGAAAAGTGGTAGTATTATCAAGTACAAGTGTCAAAAGAGAAAAATATACTAGTCTTCTCTTATTCCACACTCACTCACGAGTATACCAACTATTTAGACTTTTCTTTCTTTCATTACCAACCCCACTTTCTCTTCCATCATAACACATTCCTTTAACTCGGTTAGTGTTCATCATCAACATCCCCCTCATTTTTTCCTTTTCTTCCCAAGATCCTTCCATTGCAGCAACCATCTAAAGTTCTCTCCCTCCAATCTAATCTCGTGCATTCTTTATCCCTCATCTTTAGAGTCGTATACAGTCTCAGACATCACTGAAAGAAGATAAGACCTAGCTCTGGGAATTTCAAATTTGCTCTATTGCAGTAGAGGTACAAGTATTGAGACCTTGGAAACCAAACAACACCAATAACCTTTCTCAACTATACAGGAAATTCCTCCTTGTCAAGAGAGTGATTCTTTTCCTAATAACTAATATTCACTTTTTCATGTAGGATTATGGGGTTGACTTTAAATTCATCCTAGTTGAAAATTCATTTATGGATTTGAAATAGTGGGAACTTTGAAACTAAAAGTAAGGAAAATTGTGAGGTTTGGCAGGTAGGAATTATTGAAACGTTTATTGAATTCTTCAAAATTCATTCATCATGCATGTCTGTGTGTTGACGATTATAATATCTTAAGGGATTGAACTAATGAGGGTGGAATGTTATTGGGCTACCTAGTGCGTTATCTTTATTAACAATTCTGATTGAACCTTCGGTCTAGATGTTCTACTTAGACCCCCTTTGTACGTTTTACATAGACTCCCTTTGAAATTTCTCTATGGACCTTCTATGTAGACTCTATCTGAACCTTCCCTTTAGAAGTTCTACATAGACTTCCTCTTAACCTTTCCTCTAGACATCTACATGGACTTCCTATGATCGAGTCATTCTTCTAACTTGACTTCTTCTGAACTAGTATTTCCTCTAACTTGATTTCCTTTGATCAAGTATTTCCTCTAATTAAACTTTCTTTTTTCGAGTTTTTCCTTTGAATGAACTTCCTCTGATCGAGTCTTTCCTCTAACTTGAACTACCTTTGATCAAGTTTTTCCTATAACTTGACTTCGTTGGATGGAGTACTTCTTGTGACTTTACATCCTCTGATCGAACATTTCCTATGACTTGAACTTCCACTGAGCAAGTTTTTCCTCTGAATTGACTTCCTTTGATGGATTCTTTCCTTTGACTTGAGTTCCTCTGATCGAGTGTTTCCTCTAACTTGACTTCCTTTAATCGAGTCTCCCGTTTGACTTGACTTCCTTTAATTGAGTCTTTCCTCTAACTTGAATTCCTCTTATCGAGTCTCTCCTCTTATTTAACTTCATTTGATCTAGTTTTTCCTGTAAATTGACTTCCTTTGATCTAGTCTTCCCTTTGAATTAACTTCCTCGTATCCAATCTTTCCTCGGATTGAACCTCATTTGATTGAGTTTTTCCTCTAAGCAAGTCTTTCCTCTGACTTGACTTCCTCTGATCAATTTTTTCCCTCTAACCGTAAATTCCCTCTTATATTTAACTTGGGATTAACCTTAATGTACTGATTTAGAATTATGTATGTTAAATCTAGTTAGTTAATTGTATTTTATGTGATCATAAGGCATGTTTAAAATACATAATGTCATAGCATGCATTGTTTTAAAATGGTACAATGGGACATTGAGGATTGTTTCAGAAAAAAAACATAGGTAAGGGATGTTGAAACAAGGTTGGTTCTAGGAACAACTCCTTTATCATGTTTTGATGATAACAAATGTACTTTGTGAGAAAAAAAATTGCACTAATGATTTCATTGAGTGTGCAGCATATAAAACCAGGAAACGAAGGAAGCGATATCAGAGGAAGATGTCAAAGAAAGTGAAGATGTTAGAGGAAACGAATACATTAGAGGAAACAAAGATATTAGAGGAAATAAAGACATCATAGTCAAGTTAAGTCAAAGGAAGTCAACACAATGTTAAGACCCTAGTTATTACACATGCTATTGTGTGCGCGCACTGCCTTTGAAGAAATTGGCCAGTGTGCCTCTGAAGCTAATGTGTGTCTGCCTCTAAACACGAAAGCATACCTCTAAAGTTTGGAACAAGCCTCTAAAACGCCTACTACAGTAAATATGAAACTTTGTTTCGAGTTGCCTTTGAAGCTTATGTTTCACTCGCTCTAAATACTACAACTTGTTCCAAGATGTTGCCTCTAATACGCATCATGCTTTGAAGATGCAATTGTTGGATAAAAGTTGGTTTTCTTCTTGTGATTTTGACGTTAACAAAGGTATTTTATAAGAAAGGGAAAAATACACCAGCCACTAAGGAAACTCCCACAAAGATGCATATGCCATGACATGTAATATATTATCCAAAAGCTATATTACCACACAGTCCACTGAGAATCATGTCATATGCATTCAAAATCACTTTTTAAAATCATCATCTTATCGCATATCACTAAGATCACATACCACACATACCAACATACAAATAATCATAAAAATTATAATTTTCAACACATATACATAAAAATCAAAACTTGATATCATATACACCATAAAAATTAAAACTTTAACATATATAACATGAAAATTCAAACTCTAACTCAGATACATCATCAAAGTTAAAACTTTATCACATATAACATACAAATTCAACCTTTATTTCATATTCATTATAAAAATTAAAATTTTATTACATATAACTTAAAAATTCATACTTTACTTGATATTCATCCTAAACATTAAAGCTTTGTCATATATAACATGAAAATTCATATTTTACATCATATTCATCATAAAAATTAAAACTTTATCACGTATTACATAACAATTCATACTTTACTTCATATATGTCATAAAAATTAAAACTTTATCATATATAAATAAAAATCCATACTTTACTTTATATTCATCATAAAAATTAAAATTTTGTTACATATAACATAAAAATTCATACTTTACTTCTTAAAAATCGTATATTACCCAAATTGAGTCAAACTTCTTTTGAGTCTTATGCATTGCTACCACAAAAATCAATGGACATATTATCCCATTTTGATATTGGTATATCTAATGACCTTAGTAGTCCCCCTGGCTTTTGATGCTTTACCTTGGCTTTCTAACAAGTCAAACACGAAGCCACATATTCTGCTACTTGTTTTTTTCATTCCTGACCACCAAAACTTTTGCTTAAGGTCTTTAAACATTTTGGTGGTACCAAGGTGAATACTCAGCTTTTTTTTTATGGACCTCATCCAAGATAGTCCTCCTCAATTCTGTATTGTCGGGTATACAATGAAGTCCATTGCATCTCAAAATATCGTTTGGGCCTACCTTGAATTCAGGTGCCTTGCCGACCTAGATCAACTTTCTTTTCTCTTGAGTCAACATGTCTGTCACTTGAAGAACTTTAATCTCATTCATCAATTCACTATCTATAACAATCATTCCACAATGCACTTTTCCCGATGTAGAATACAATTTAAGATTCAGGTCACAAAACTTCTTTTACAACTCCAACCCCTTCACTGTTACGAACGACAAATGAACTTGTTTTATGCTTAGGGAATCATCCACCATGTTTGCTTTCTCTGGATGGTAATGCAATGTGAACTCATAATCTTTAATAAACTCCATTCATCTCTTATGCCTAATGTCAAGCTCATTTTGATCAAACAAGTATTTCAAACTCTTATGGTTACTGAATACATCAAAACTACCTCCATATAGATAATGTCTCCAAATTTTCAATGTGAAGACAATTACTGCTAACTCCAAGTCATGAGTGGGATAAATATTTTCGTGCATCTTCAATTGCCTTGAAGCATAGGAACCTACTTGTTAGTTCTGCATCAATACACAACCCAAACCCTAATAGGAGGCATCACAATAAACTTCGTAAGGCTTTTCTGGTTGTGGCAACACTAACACTGGGGACATAGTTAGTTTCTCTTTCATCAGTTGGAAACTTTTCTCACACACCTTTGTCCATGCATAAATTTGGTTCTTCTTCGTAATGTGTGTCAATGGAGCAACAATAATGAAAAATCCTTCAATAAATCTCCTATAGTACCCGACGAAGCCCAGAAAACTTCTAATCTCTATGATTGTTTGTGGTTGTTTCCATGCCATCACAGATTTTACCTTGCATGAGTCAACTACAATCCCTTCCTTCGAAATTTCATATCCTAAGAACTTCACTTCTTCCAACAAAAATTCTAATTTTCTTAGATTGACATATAGTTTTTGCTCCTTTAGTACTTGCAGAACATGACAAAGATGTTCCTCCCGACTCTTGAAATAGATCATGATGTCATCAATAAAGATCACCATAAAATTGTCTAAGAACGGACAGAAGATAGGATTCATATAATCCATGAAGATAGTTGTAACATAATGTTCATATAAAGATCACCACCAAGTACTCATAGTGCCCATAACGCGTTCGAAAGGCTGTCTTGGATATATCATTTTTTTTTTCACTCAAATCTGATGGTACCTGTAACACCTCGAATTTTTTAATCCATAGCAATACTTAAAATTCCTTATTTCTTAGAAAAATTGCGACAATTTTTTTTGAGTAATAATACCTAAACTCCTATTCATTTAAATAATTAGTAACAACCACATTTAATTAATATTCTCAAGAAAATGTTTATTTATGGCTTTAAAAAAGTAAAAGTAATTAGTCCTAACAAAAGGAAACCCATTTCCTAATTTCTTGTACATTTAAAAAATGGTGACGAAAGATTGAAAATAAACTTAGAAATATCGCGACAATTCTATTATTACAAAATTTTCTTGAAAAAAACCCATTGTTACCCCCAAGGTCTCCTCACATCAATATTCATCAACTATTCTTGAATCTCCTTGAACTCATTGGTATCTAAAATCTTGTTGTAAGGGTCAGTTTTTTCCATCATCTACATCAAACCAAAGTTAAACATATGAAAAAATGACACAAAATATATAGATGTTAAACTTCCAATTTAAAAGAAATAAAATGTAAGCCAATAAATCCTATAACACTAACATATGCACTTATACGTAATGCATGCTTCTAAAACTATATGATCCGGATATAAATATGTCACTAAGCCAACTTCCACACAGAAAGATCACCCATACCAATGGAGAAAACAAATGTGCCACTAAGGCAACTCCCACGAAGATGCATATGCCATGACATGACGATATATTATCAAAGAAATATATTCCCACACAACCCACTAAGAATCATGTCATATGCATTCAAAGTCGCTTTTTAAAATAATCATCTTATTCACATATCACTAAGATCACATATCACACATCCTCATCATGAGTATCACATATTCATAGACAAATAATCATAAAAATTATAAGTTTCACTACATATAAAAATCAAAACTTGATATCATTTACACCTTAAAAATTAAAACTTTAACATATATATGAAGAAAATTCAAACTCCAACTCATATACATCATCAAAATTAAAACTTTATCACATATAACATGAAAATTCATACTTTACTTCATATTCATCATAAAAATTAAAAATTTATCACATATAACATAAAAATTCATATTTTACTTCATATTCATCATAAAAATTAAAACTTATCATATATTACATAAAAATTCATAATTTACTTTATATTCATCATAAAAACTAAAAAATCATCGCATATAACATAAAAGTTCATACTGTACTTCTTAAAATCGTAAATCACATATCGAACTCAATGTAAAAGATTTGGGTTTTATTATTTTAATTCATTAGTCTATGTTTATTCCTTTCAAAAGGCAAGCAATCACAAATATTAATTTCATGTCATCCCACAAACAGTCTAACTATAATTTGTGTGAGTAAAAGTGCTTACCTTGGCCGTTTTTCTTCCTAGTACAAAGCTTTAAGCCCTACGAAATTGTTCAAAAGGAAACAAAAGTTCCAAGATTTTGATGTACGAAGAAGAGGAGGTGTGAAGGTGATGGTGGCTAGGGATTCAATATTCCTTTTTGGTTACATAATATTGCCTTTAAAGGGTTTGTGAATTATGATTTGTGATGGTGGCTATGGTTTCGATATTCCTTTTTGCTTATTATTACTGAGTATACAAATATTGTGAACTTTAGGGAAAATTTAAAGTGGAGGTTATCGGGTAGATAGTGTTGGGCCTGAATAAATAATAGGGGGAAGAAAATATTAATTTTTATTGTTAACCTTTATCATAAAAAAAACCAAGCCACAAGCCCTTAGCCCAAATTTCTACTCATTCATATGGGTTTGGGCACCAAGCCACAAATCGTTAGCCAAAATTCTTCTTGCACTAAGATAACAAAAACACCAAGCCACAAATGGTTAGCCAAATTTCTACTCCATTGATTAAAATAAGTCAAACAAGGAAAATAATTATCATACCTAAATTAATATTGAAAAAAATATATTTATAGGTCCTAACTATTTTAAATAATAAATTTAGAGGATATTACAATACCCAAACTTTAGATCAAGCTTAGAAAACACCTATTTCCCTTTGAGTTGGTCTATTAAATCATCTATGCGGGGTAAGGGGTATCTGTTTTTGATTATGACTTTGTTGAGTTGGCGGTAGTCAACACACAATCTCGATTTTCCATCCTTCTTCTTGAACAATAATACAGGGGCTCCTTGTGATGAGACACTATGTCGAATGAATTGCTTAGACTTAAGGTCTTCCAGTTGATTCTTTAGTTCTAATAGCTCTAACGAGGCCATTCTTTAAGGAGCCATAGAAATGAGTCTGGTACCCGGAGTAATATCGATAGAAAATTCGACATCGTGAACTAGGGGTAGTCCTGGTACGTCTGGCGGGAAGACTTCAAAGAAAACCCTCACCACTAGTTTTTAGGTATCAGGTTGTTTTGAGAAGAATAATATGTAGGGCCAAGGGTTGTGTAATTCAAGGATTTGAATTAGTGGTTAAATCCTTCTAAGTGAAGGGACTATTGTAGCTACCTATTTGTTGGTGAATCAGGATAAATCTGCTTGCGTCACTTTTCTTCTGCACTCTTTACCCGATCTGAATTAATTAAAGTCATAAATGATTTCTTAAATAAAAACCAAAATTGGTGTCTAAAACTGAAAGCACTTAGAAAAGTAAATGCAGACCTGACTGAAGAAACTAATGTTTTAAAAAATGAAAGTGTGGAGCTTAAAACAGAAAATACAACTTTGAAAGACAATCATGTCTCAAAACCTTTAGAAAATGTCAAATGTAATTTTGATAAATATGAAGTAGCATTCCAAGAATTTCTACCTAACAACATAGAAAGAAGCAAGTATGGTTCTATGATTTATTGAGTTAATAGAAATGGTAAAAATGGTATAGGATACCAATAAACAGTAACTAAGTATGAACGTATCAAACCTGATGTTTTATGTACTCTTTGCTCCAAGAAAGGTCACTCCAAAATATGTGAAACCCTAATTCATGTTGTATAAAGGGATCAATTCTTAAGAATAATAAACAACACTAAAACTCAGAAAAACCTTATGAATTCAAAATTCTCTAAGTATTCGAAATTCACGGTTTCATTTTTAGCAAAGGCACTCATTTAACTTTATATTACTTAGTGCTTTGTTTTAGTCTGAAGTTCATTGTAATCAATCGTCTTAGATAAAGCAAAACATAACCCTATTTCACCCCTTTGTAACTCAACCCAATAACGGATATTATAGCTCAATGACTTATAGTTTGCAAGTTCGAAGTTGAAAAGACTTGACTTGTAAGGTCAAGGTGTTGTAGTGCCTCAACAACTTGTAGGTTTTAGGCTAGAAATTTAGAAGCCTGACTTGTAGGGTCAGGTGTTGTAATTTAGGTTTTGAATTACTAGATAAATCCATATGTTTGAGAAAATTCCCTTTGCTCTATTTACTTGCCCATGTTTATATCATCGAATCAGTTTTTAAAAATAAGTATTTTTAATTAATGGAAAACGAAATTCAACTCCCCTTCTCATGTTTTTGCACCTTCAAGAGAAGTACAACTAGGGCGTCAGTTGAAGTTATGGCCAAAACCTACCTTACCAAGAGGATCTTAAAGATCTTGGTGACCCACATTGAGATAGTTGAGGAGACCTTTTTCTGTACTCTAAGGAAAAGGAAGGAAAGTTGCAGATTGTTATTCTTAAACAAAATTGCATAATCATGTCATGCTTGAATTTGAATTTAAGGAAATTTATTTGAATTTCCCTTCCCCTTTTATAAAACTCACTGAGATTATCATCTCACCCCTATTTTTATGTATTATAGCAGATACAAGGGCTTGGGACTTGCACTCGAGTTCATAGGATATTGATTTGTTGTTGTATTCGGTTAAGTTGTAATTTATTTTATGTATTGGTACATCAGAGGTTGTTCTGTAGACTATGTATTATGTAGTTACAATAACATTCCAATGAATGTACTTAATGAGATATTTATTTGATTGCCTCTAGATTGTTAGAATGTATGAAATATACCATGTTTTTTAGATACATGGTGATGGTTATTATAGAAAGATTAGAAGATATTGTCATCAAAGCATGTCACATAGTCCTTTAAACAAATAATGAATTCATGGTATTGATCCTAGGATGCACAAAAGAGTCTTCTTCAGTGTGTTGACTTTTCATGGCATTGACTTTGGCTGGGCTTGACTATCATCAAAACATAGACTATTAAACAGAGTCAAATGATCAGATGCTTGATGCAATTATCAGAGGGAGACAATCACTCTCTTCTCATGGTTATGAAAGGAAACATCCACTTTCTTTCTTGGAGGGGGGGTGATTAGATGCTTGTTGTAGTCCTCAGAAGCAACCTAATTAGATAATTGATTGTATTAGATACCACCACCAGAGGCACATTTTAGAGTGTCTTCACTAGACTTAGAATGTGAAGAACAAAGTGGAGTATTGGTGTTCATTTAACATGGATCAAAGTGGAGTTTTGGTGTTCATTTAACATGCGAAGAACAAAGTGGAGTATTGTTCCATGAATACCTCGGTCTTAGCTTCTATGTATCAAAGTCTTCCTTTTTGACATACTAGGAAGGATCGAATACGGGGCTAGAAGGAGTGGTAGAGTGGCTTCTGAAGGCAAATCCTTCAGATCTTGAAGAAACAACAATAGGAACATTAAATGAGGCTCTCTCAATTTTTGGAATGAGTATAGGAAACTGCAATGGTGATAATCTAGCAACCATTTGAAGTTCCATATGAACACTACTATAGGGAGATAGGTCTTTCCTTGATGAGCCTTCTGATGTGGTTGCTAATAGCTTTCTAGACTGATTGCTTCTGGCTTTCTAAAGCTGCAAGATCTACAAATAGACGATCTCATATGTTTGTCTGAAAGAATCAAATTATGGGAGGCCAACTATAATTCATGTTCCATGTTGTCCCTTATCTAGTAGGTGACAAAAGAAAGGACTACCGGATGTATATATTTAACCATTTATATATCCTCTTTAAACATAATGTTCATCATTCTTTTATAAACATAATTTTTAGATTTTTCTTTATAAAATTGAATATGTCCTCAACAAGGGGTTTTGTAAAAATATCAGCCCACTAATGATCAATGTCAACAATTTTAATGTAAAAAATATCGTTATGGACATAATCGCTTATAAAATGATGTTTAATCTCTATATATTTTGTCGTTGAATGTAAATTAGGATTTTTTTTAAAACATATAGCAGAAGTATCATCATAGAAGATAAGAATGTTACTCTCAGTGATTTTGAAATCTTCTAGTTGATACTTCATCCACAACAATTGAGTGTTACAGTTGGCTGCTGAGATATATCGTCTTTCTGTTGTAGACAGAGCAATAGACCTTGGTCTTTTACTTGACCAGGAGATTATATTTTCACCAAGTAATGTACAATTTTCGCTGGTGCTTTTCTATTATAGCTTGTCTCTAGCATAGTCAAAATCACATAAACCTATTAACCTGTTCTTAGAGGACTGTGATAGCGTTTCAGCAAGTGTACTGAATCGTTGCAAGTAATAACTAAAACAGTAGTACCGAGTGTCGAACTCAAGGATTGCGTTTTACTATCGAATTATATTTAATTATTGAAATTGAACAAAAAGTTTCTGAATTGATTGAAATAATATTTGAAATTAACAACAATAATAAAATTGATCCTTTATAATGAGAAAAATGTCAAGGGTGAGTTTCACTTCAAATCCAACCTTGGTGTCTAATTTGATCCTAGTTACTGAATTCTGTAACACCCCGTTTTTCAAAGCGAGGGTATATTATTTTTTTTTTTCTAAAAGTAATTAAAAACGAACAAAGAAATAAATCAGGAAATACTTTTGG
>NC_021164.2:16324899-16336079 GCF_000331145.2 Cicer arietinum | reverse complement strand
TCAATAAACTCATTCATATAACTAGAAATCAAATCATAAAAATAAGGATTTCATCTTGTTACAGTCATCGCTAACAAATAGGGTTTAGTTACTCATGACAGAGATAAAAGAGATAGAGATTAGAGAAGAATTACAAGAAGGATTCATGAATGATTCTTGATAAAACTGCTCCAATGATGTTAGAAACGGTCGTCTTTGAGTTTCTATGCTAGGGCACACATCTCCCAACTTCCCAATAGTGAAAAAGATCCCTAAAACATTGAAAAATTGCGTTTCTATGGTTGATGATGTGTGTCGCGCGCCCCAAGCGCAGATAACAGGCTCCAGGCGCGCCTGGACAGTGTTGGATGGCTGGAAACGCGCCCCATGCGCAGAAAACGTGCTTCAGGCGCGCCTGGACAATGCTGACTGGTTGGAAACACGCCTCAGGCGCGTTTGGCGCGCTTCAAGCGCTCAACATCTGTTGTCTGACGTATATTCCATTTGTCTCCTCTTTCGAGTCTGAATTTGGTTTTGGTGTCTTCATGAAAGTTGTAGCTATGGATCTTAGATTTCATTTTCACTTAGTGTGACTCCAATTGGACATCTACAACTCCAGATAAGGCTGAGATACTCTACATATGTCATGTTGATTTCTCACCAAAATTCAGCACTGCACTAAAACAAAGTAACAACACAAAACTCCAAAAAATCCCTACTTAATCAATGAAATAATAACATAAATATTTCATTAAATCAAAGAGCTAAAATCAACAAAATATATCAAATAACTCCTTAAATTGTCTAATGATTAAAGATAAATAAGACTAAAAACAATGAAAAATATGCATATGATGAAGAGTCATCAGACTGCTTAGAATCCATACCAAGGACAATAGTACCTTTAATTCAGGTTTGGATTCATGATGATCTTGATTTTTGGAGGGTCCATTATTACTTGTACTCGAACTTTTAGGCATATCTTTTGATTCACTAGAGGCTAGTTTTGTTGGTTCGTCTAATATATCTAATTCCTCTAATACTTATAGGTCTACAAAATTTACATCTAGCTTTGACTTTTAATGGTCAAACATTTTATCATCAAACTTTACATGAAATGATACCTCAACAATTATTGTTCCATTGCCTGAAGAGATCTATTTTTTCTTTCTACAACATCATTTTGTTGAGGTGATCTAGAAAAGGAAAATTTATGTAAAATTCCCATCTCTTCAAATATGTTTTTAAATAGCTTATTTTCAAATTCACCCCCATGATCACTACGAATTGTTGCAATACAAAGACCTTTTTTCATTTTTCACTTGTTTGCTGAAGGTAGTGAAGACTTTATACGATTCATCCTTGTGTTTAAGAAACTATACCTATGTCCATCTAGAATAATCATCAACAATAATGAGCCCATACATTTTACTACTAACAAATGTAGTCTTAACAAGGCCAAATAAATCAAGATGTAACAGTTCAAATGGTCTAGAAGTGGAAACAACATTTTGTAAGAAAAATATTATTTTGTTTGTTATTATTTCTGACATGCCTTACAAAGAACATTTCATCCGTATTTATGATTTTTCAAGCCTCTAACCAAATCGAGTCTTTTCAATTTTGAGCTTAACCTCAAATTGGCATGTTCTAATCTTTTGTGTCAGATTAGTTGTTCTTCATTCACGAAAATAAGACTTTTTACTCATTGTAAATATTGTTTTTCCTTTGACTAGTAAATAGTATGGATCTATTAGTTTGACCAATTACCTTACATGACTTTTAATTTAAGACAACGTTATTACCATTGTCGCTTAATTGAATTATGCTAAGTAGGTTATGCATTAGTCTTTTTAATAGAGGGAAGGGAACTAAGTAGGTTAGTTGACATATGCCAAGTAGGTTATCCAAATTGGTTTTTCTCTTGTGATTTTGATGTTAACAAAGGTATTTTATGAGAACAAATTGTTTGCATATATGGCTTCATTAAGTGTGCAACAATTAGAACAAGAAAATCAAAGGAAGCTACCAAAGGAAGTGACCGAAGGAACACAAAACATATGTGTATGCCTCTAAACATATGCCTCTAAAAGCAACGTGCCTCTAAAGGTTAGGAACATTTCCTCTGATGTTTGGCTCTGAAGTTTCATCTGAGGACTACCTCTGATGATTGGGTATGAAGACTAGGTATGAAGAAATCCTCTGAAGACTAAATTTGAAGAATGCATCTAAAGCTCATGTGTGCCTCTGATGTGTACAAACACAACATGTCTCTAAAGAGTTTATATCAAGCTATAATTAACTCAAATTCCGCTAATCAAAAGTTGCATCACTCAAAATACTGCCTCTTATATGTAGCCTCTAATGTTGCACCGACTCTAATGATTCAACAATATGAGTTACTCAAAGCCACTACTTCTAAGTCACATAATTCTGCCTCTGACTTTTATTATCCAATAAACACAACATCTCACTCCAACAAGAAAGTCAAGGGATCTGATGGAAAGTCAACATCTTTGATTGAAAGAGTTCATTTTGAAAGAAAGACTTAGCCAATCAAAATTTCAGAATATTCAAGAACAAACCCGAATCCATTCTCGGTCCAATCAATCTAGAGTATGAAGGAAGATCCTCCATAATAAGATTTTGAACACAATCTAAAATTAGATACAATTCATAATTATAATTGAAGGATATCTTTGACCAAGATCAAAAGAAGATATGCTAGAATATTGTTCACAATAAGATATGCTCAAAATATTTTCCACAAGATATTGTCAAAATATTGTTTACAAGAATATATGGCCAAAATATTGTTTACAAGAATATATGGTCAAAATATTGTTCACAAAAACATATAGTCAAAATATTATTCACAAGAAGATATGTTCAAAATATTGTTCACAAGAAGATATGAACCAAATATGGTTCACAAGAAGATATGGTCAAAATATTGTTCACAAGATATGGTCAAAATATTGTTCACATGAAGATATGGTCAAAATAATGTTCACAAGAAGATATGCTCATAATTTGTTTACTAGAAGATATGCTCATAATTATTCACAAGAAGATACACTCAAAATTATTGACAAGAAGAAACACGTAGAATTATTCACAAGAAGATACAATCATAATTTGTTCACAAGAAGTTACATTCATAATTTGTTTACAATAAAGATATGATCCAGATTTTACAAGGACACAAATGAAACACTAATGTATTCTATAAATATATACTCAAGGCTAAAGAAGAAACCACGAACCCAAAAATTGAAAAATCTATTGTCCTATACCCGACGATCTTACTCTTCTGATTACATCCATAACCAAATATTCTTCTGTTCTTGAAGGTCTAGTCTTTAAACATAGAATTTTCTCCCGCCATGTATTGTGAGCACCCATTGCACACGTACCACAATTGGTGTTTAAACTTTAGTGCTAAGGATATCTGCAAGATAGATTATTTTATTCTTAGATACCCAATTTTAGTGGGGTCCTGATTTTTGGTTCATAAAGGTATCCTGTCTTTCTACGTTTTTTGCATAGGACACAATCACATTTATTGTTAGGTTGGTTAGCCTTAGGAGTTTGATCTGGTTCTTCTAAACCAATACTACATTTTTTTTTGCTAACACCATAAATAATAGAGGCTTGTTTGCTTATGTCTATGTCGTTTGCAAGAAATTCTTGAAAGGCTTTTTCATAATTAACAAAATTACATACTCTATCCTAAGAAGTTCTTGGAACATTTTCTTTCAGAGTTAGATTTTCTCATTTTAGGTTATCAAAATCCTTTTCAAGATAATTGTATGTATTTGTTTGGATGTCATGAGTTTTTCTAAGAGATATCAATTTTGAAGAAACATTGTGATTGTTGTTGAGAAACTCATTTAACAAATCTATAAGTTCATTACGAAATAGGTCAGATAATACCTCAATTTCTTCATCAATAGATTCATCATCAGAATGAAAGTCATAGTTTGACTCTGCCATAGAGCCATGTATCCATGCTCTTCATCTTCATCAAATGATTCATCAGAGTGATCCCAAGCAGCCATAAGACCTTTCTTCTTTGCCTTGTAGTATTTTCTTTGGGATTTTCCCTTCTCATGGTTAGTACATTCTAATTTGAAATGACCTAGTTTGTAACGCCCCGGATTTTGATTCAGGACATTACTTAAAAATATTTATTTTCTTTCAAAAACGGCTTAATTTTTTTTTTAAAGTAGTTCATCATATAATAAATAAAATTTCTCTAGTAAATAGTTTGATTCCATTTTAAAAAACATCACAATGCGATTTATCGGATATTATTATTTGTAAAGACAATTTACTAATTGTAGAAAATGTTCGCTCAAAAATAGAATAACTCAAGTTTTTCCTAGAAGAAGGACCCCGCCTCCGCATTTCTATTAAAAATCAACGATGAGAAATAAATAAACTTAAAAATTGTATCACAATGGTTTTATCACGACAAACATTATTATTATTATTTTATTAAAGTACCCATTTTTTCCACGCGTGTGCGTCAAGCAAACGTCATTCATACAACCCTTCAAGATCGTTAGTACCTAAATGTTGGTGTAAGGGGTCAGTTCATCCCAAGGCAAAATTAGACCAAATAATAAGTTAACAACCATAAAATATAAATATAAAATCTTTTTGTAATAAAAGATTTAGAGAAAATGATTTTTATAATTCATAAGGTGTATCAAAAATTATAAAATATATCTAAACAACAAGTAGTAACTCACCTTAGAATAAATAATTATATAAAAATAATAATGGCAATAAAATGTATGCAAATTATGCATGTCCTAAACATACATGATCCGGATATAGCCAGCCACTAAGGCGTCCACACAGAAGTCACCCATACCAATGGGGAAAATTTAACCAGCCACTAAGGCGTCCACAAAGATGCATATGGTATGTCATGACAATGATAATGATGTTCGAAATGTACAAATCGCTAGCCACTTAGGCAACCACAAAGAAAACTATTCATTAATGCATTCAAAAATCAATTTCCTCATATTGGTAAATGAAAAATAAACTTTTCATCAATTTCATCAAAACACGTATATTGTTCATAAAAGTCAAGTTCTAAAATTTAAATACTCAAGAATCAAGGATTAAAATTAAATACATCATAATAAACATGTTAATGACTACATCATTATAAAAATTATAACTTTACAAGTACTCTAACTAAAACATGTATGGCATTGAACGTTTTCACAACAAACATATTGATGAAGGAATGGTAATAAAATATAATTCTATAATTAATTTCATCAAAATAGAGATATTACTCAAAAGAAACAATCAAAGCATGATAGTTAATTTCTTTACGACGGAAATAAAATCGACATTTTTCTTTTAATACATTCAGACACCATATCAATATCTTACGAATCGCTAATTTAATATCTAACCTAACTCTGCATGGGGAAAAGCCCTTACCTTGGACGCTTTCCTTCCACGTACCACTATATAGCCCTCGAAAGTCTCACCAAGGTGAATAAAAGTTTATAGCTCCGATCAAAAAGCTAGGGAATGTAAGGATGGTTGTTTGAGTGGCTTAGAAAATATTTGAGATGAATGTAGTGTTGGTAATGCGTGTGAGTGATTATGACTTATTTTCCTCTACTGTAAGTTTAATCGTGTCCTAAGAAGGAGAGGTGTATGTGACTAATAAAGGAGGCATAAAGCTGATCAGAGAGAATGAATAATTCTCTTCATTGAGTTTAATTGCACACATGAATAAGGAATTAAATTGGAATAATGCCATTCAATGACCAACCGTTAAGAATTAATTGGCATTCATGTATTTATTCTTGCTAGTTACACATTTGAATGGACACAATATAAATTAAATTTTATAAAATATGGTTATAAAAATAGTAGTGTGAGTGATTAAATTTGACTTAGTCAAAATTGGCTTGGTCATTGTTCACTCTAAGACAAATATTTCTACGAGTTTTAATTAGTCAATAATAAAAATCCCAATAATAAATTATTTAATATGAAAATACTTTATCAAATAATTAAACATTCAAAGAATAATTATCTTACTATCGTCACACTAAATTAATAAAAGGATAAACAAAACTAATGATTTTAAATTAATTAATTAAAAAAAGGGGGTGTTACAATACTTACCCCCTTAAAATAGTTTCGTCCTCGAAACTAAGAGGTCTCTAAAAGGTATGGGTAAAGCTCTCTTATCTTCTCTTCCAACTCCCAAGTAGCATCCCCAGTTGTCTGGTTCCAAATCACCTTAACCAACGGAATTTCCTTTCCCCTCAAATGTTTGGTAGTTCTGTCAGCGATGCTTATCGGTGGGACCTCGAAGGTAAAATTCTCCTTCAATTGAATATCATCTGGGGCAATAATATGGGATGGATCTGCAATGTACTTCCTCAATTGTGATACATGGAACACATCATGTAAATTAGCTAAATTCGGTGGTAAAGCAATTTGATACGCCACTGGACCCACACGTCGAAGAATTTGATATGGTCCAATAAACTTCGGAGTAAGCTTTTTAGACTTCAATGCCCTACCAACTCCAGTAGTAGGCGTCACTCTCAAGAATACATGTTCATCCTCCTGAAACTCTAAGGGTCTCCTATGTCGATCAGCATAACTCTTCTGCCTGCTCTGTGCTGTTCTCATCCGCTCTTGGATCTGACGCACCTTCTCTGTAGTCTGTTGCACCAGCTCTGGCCCTACGATTAAGTTTTCGCCATCCTGATACCAACACAAGGGAGTTTGACACTTGCGCCCATACAAAGCCTCGTACGGGGCCATACCGATGCTTGCATGATAGCTATTATTATAGGTAAATTCGACAAGAGGCAATAGATCATCCCAACTTCCTCTGTTATCTAATGTACAAGCTCTTAGCAAATCTTCTAAGGTCTGAATAGTCCTTTCAGTTTGGCCATCGGTTTGAGGGTGGTAAGCAGAACTCAATCTCAATTTAGTACCCAATGCCTCATGCAATGCTCCCCACAAACGAGAAGTGAACTTTGGATCTCTATCTGACACAATGCTAGATGGTATCCCGTGTAATCTAACAATTTCCGCAACGTAAATCTCTGCAAGCTTAGATACATTGTAAGTAGTCCTTACAGGTATGAAATGTGCGGATTTTGTGAGCCTGTCAATAATCACCCAAATGGAGTCAAATTTCTTCTGAGTCTTAGGTAATGCCACCACAAAGTCCATAGATATGCTATCCCATTTCCACACTGGTACATCTAATGACTGCAACAATCCAACAGGTTTTTGGTGTTCAACCTTAGCCTTTTGGCAAGTCAGGCAAGACGCCACATATTCCGCCACTTGTTTCTTCATTCCTGGCCACCAAAATCTTTGCTTCAAGTCTTTATACATCTTTGTAGTACCAGGATGAATACTCAGTTTGCTCTTGTGGGCCTCATCCAAAATGGTTTTTCTCAACTCTGCATTATCCGGCACACAAATACGTTTATTACACCACAAAATGTTATCTGGACCCATTTGAAATTCGGGAGCCTTGCCGGTCTCAACCAATTTTCGTCTCCCCTGAATAGTCTCATCGGTCGCTTGAAGGGCTTTTATCTCATTCATTAGTTTATTATCTACAATGATCATTCCACATTGTACTTTTCCCGACAAAGAATCCATATTAAGATCCAAGTCGCGAAAATTCTCTAACAACTCTAATCCCTTCATTTTTATGGATGACAAATGGGCCCGCTTCCTACTCAAGGCATCAGCCACCACATTGGCCTTTCCTGGGTGATAGTGCAACGTGAACTCATAATCCTTGATGAACTCCATCCATCTTCGCTGTCGGATATTAAGCTCCTTCTGGTCGAACAAGTATTTCAAACTTTTATGGTCACTGTATACATCAAAATTGCACCCATACAGATAGTGCCTCCAAATTTTTAGTGCAAAAACTATTGCAGCCAACTCCATGTCATGCGTGGGATAATGTTTCTCATGCACCTTCAACTGTCTTGAAGCATATGCTACCACCTGTTTGTTCTGCATAAGTACACAACCCAACCCTTGGAAAGAAGCATCACAATAAACTTCATATGGTTCTTCTGGTTGTGGTAACACCAACACCGGTGATGTAGTTAGCTTCTCTTTCATCATCTGAAAACTCCTTTCACATTCCTCCGTCCATGCGTAAATATGATTCTTCCTTGTGAGTTGTGTCAACGGCGCTGCAATCTTGGCAAAATCCTCAATGAATCTTCTATAATATCCAGCCAAGCCCAAGAAACTTCTAATCTCTGTGACGGTCTGTGGTTGTTTCCATGCCACCACAGCCTCTACTTTAGTTGGGTCGACAGCGATACCTTCCTTTGAAATAACGTGTCCCAAGAATTTCACCTCCTCCAACCAGAATTCACATTTCCCCAAATTAGCATACAATCTCTTGTCCTTCAAGACTTGCAAAACTTGACGTAGGTGAACTTCATGTTCCTCCAGGCTCTTAGAATAAATCAATATGTCATCAATGAAGACCACTACAAATTTGTCTAAGAAGGGGTGAAATATACGATTCATGTAGTCCATGAAAATAGCTGGTGCGTTGGTGACACCAAAAGGCATCACCAAATACTCAAAGTGTCCATAGCGAGTCCTTAATGCAGTTTTAGGAATGTCTTCTTCCTTCACCCGAATCTGATGATACCCTGACTTCAAATCAATCTTAGAAAATATCATTGCTCCTTTGAGTTGGTCCATCAAGTCATCAATGCGTGGCAAGGGATACCTATTTTTGATGGTGACTTTGTTAAGTTGACGGTAATCGACACAGAGTCTAGACTTTCCATCCTTCTTCTTCACTAGGAGTACTGGTGCTCCCCAAGGTGAGACACTCGGTCGTATGAACTGTTTAGATAAAAGGTCCTCCAACTGATTTTTCAACTCTGACAATTCCGATGGAGACATTCTATATGGTGCAATAGATATAGGTCCTGTAGCCGGAGTCACATCAATTGAAAATTCAATATCACGAACCTGGGGTAATCCTGGTACATCCGGCGGAAATACCTTTGGAAAATCTTCGACCACAAGTATCCTGTCTACCTCCACCTCTAGCTTCGTACCGATTGAGTTGAGGGAAACACACTTCCGAACTCCCTCTTTCAAAGAGGAGTTCAATTTATTGGTATCGAGGAATCGAGAAACACCTGGGTCTGGGAATATCACAGACTTACGAGCACAATCCAATAGAACATAATGGCTTGACAACCAATCCATTCCAAGGATCACTCCCACATGCTTGAGGGGAATACAAAGCAAATCAACGTTGAATCTCCTATCGAACACAATCAACGGGCATTGCAGGCAAGCCGTATTACATTTCACTAATTCGGTAGAAGGTAGGGTAACCACCAAATCAAATGGCAAAGTAGTAATAGTAAGTTGGAGCGAATCCACCCAATCCAATGAAATGAATGAGTGTGTTGCCCCGAATCATAAATTACATTAAGTGATGTTCCAACAATTAAACACTCACCTTGGATAAGCTCAGAGGAAGATGGAGTTTCCTCTCCATTGATGTGGTAGACATGTCCCTTGGCAGTAGGGCGTACAACATTGTCGTTGATATTGTTGCGGTTGACAGCTCTATCGTCCTTCCGTTCAGGGCATTCATTTGCAAAATGGTCTGGTTTCTGACAAATGTAACAAACCCTTGGTCTGATTGGACACTCAGACATCTTGTGTCCCTCTCTGTTGCAGCGAAAACACTTAACAGGGTACGCCTGGTTCTGACTTGGAACTTTTGGCCCTTGACCTTCCCCGTTTTGAGGTCGAGGTTGATCTCTAGCATTCCCCAGTGGTCGGGCATATGGCTTGTATTGTTGATGCTGCTTGCCCCTATTATGTTGGTCGTTATGCCCCTGTTTTCAAATATTAACATTTAGAGGTAGATATTCACATTTAGAGGCCAAACTTATGACTCTAATGATATGGATGGATTTAAATCTCTACCTGAGGTCTGATGGGTCCACCTACAACACCCCTATTCAGACGGCTCTGTTTCATCTGCTCCACTTTCTTGCATTTCTCCACTAGTACTTGATATTGGCGTATCTCCAAGGGCCCCACTAACTCCTTAATTTCATACCTAAGCCCACTTTCAAACCTCTCGCACATGTATTCTTCATCTATCTGATTTAGGAAATAGCGGAAGTGCTTTGCTAGGGACTCGAACTTTGCCGCATATTCCGCTATCGTGAGATTCCCTTGATACAACTTCAGAAATTGGACCCCTTCCAAAAGTAAGTCAATTTATTTATGTTTATATTTAGTTACTAAAATTTGGTTTGACACCTTTATACTAATTATAATATCTAATCTCTCTTAACCTTTTTACACAGAGAACACATTGATCTTATTAGGAGACAAAATCGTCGACTATCTTCTTATGAAGTTGACAAAATTCATGGTCGATCATTTTCTGATTGGTTCCGTGAACGAGTATGTGTTAGAAATTATTTTCATCCCTAATATAGAATTTATAATCATTTTAAATTTTAACAATTTGCAATTGTTGTAGGTTTCAAGGTTGGAAGAGCAAGGTAGTGCTCTAGTGACAGAGGATATCAAATGGCTTGCACGTGGTCCACTAGAAATAGTGAGAAAATATAGTGGTTATATTATTAATGGAGTTAGATTCCATACAAAGAAGCGCGAAAGAGGCTTAAAGACTCAAAATAGTGGCATCGTAGTTACTGTTAAGACAAAAAGTTATGCTAGTTCAAGAGATAAGCACCCGAAAGAAGGGCAAATCAACTATTATGGTGCACTCACAGATATAATTCAATTAGATTATTCGGGAAAATACAAGGCATTATTGTTCAAGTGTGACTGGGTTGACATAAATAAAGGTTGTAGAATTGATAACTTAGGCATGACATTAGTCAATTTCAATTATTTGCAACATACAGGAAATGATGTATGCGATGACCCATTTATTTTGGCCTCTCAAGCCAAAAAAATATTCTATGTAGAGAATAGAACACAAAATGATTGGTTTGTTGTTGTGCATGCTAAAGTTAGAGATGTGTATGATTTGGGTGATGAGTTGTCCAATGATGTAGATCAAGTGAATGAACAAGTCTTGCAAGATATAAATGACAACGACTTGATTAGACCAGAAGTTTATGATAATCATGATA
>NC_021164.2:16316206-16323880 GCF_000331145.2 Cicer arietinum | reverse complement strand
AAAAAAAATACCACAATGCGATTTATCGGATATTATTATTTGTAAAGACAATTTACTAATTGTAGAAAATGTTCGCTCAAAAATAGAATAACTCAAGTTTTTCCTAGCAGAAGGACCCCGCCTCCGCATTTCTATTAAAAATCAACGATGAGAAATAAATAAACTTAAAAATTGTATCACAGCGGTTTTATCACTACAAACATTATTATTATTATTTTATTAAAGTACCCCTTTTTCCCACGCGCGTGCGCCAAGCAAACGTCATTCATGCAACCCTTCAAGATATCCGGATATAGCCAGCCACTAAGGCGTCCACACAGAAGTCACCCATACCAATGGGGAAAATTTAACCAGCCACTAAGGCGTCCACAAAGATGCATATGGTATGTCATGACAGTGATAATGATGTTCGAAATGTACAAATCACTAGCCACTTAGGCAACCACACAGAAAAATCATACACAAATAACCAGCCACTTAGGCAACCACAAAGAAAACTATTCATTAATGCATTCAAAAATCAATTTCCTCATATTGGTAAATGAAAAATAAACTTTTCATCAATTTCATCAAAACACGTATATTGTTCATAAAAGTCAAGTTTTAAAATTTAAATACTCAAGAATCAAGGATTAAAATTAAATACATCATAATAAACATGTTAATGACTACATCATTATAAAAATTATAACTTTATAATTAAGTACTCTAAAACATGTATGACATTGAGCGTTTTCACAACAAACATATTGATGAAGGAATGGTAATAAAATATAATTCTATAATTAATTTCATCAAATAGAGATATTACTCAAAAGAAACAATCAAAGCATGATAGTTAATTTCTTTACGACGGAAATAAAATCGACATTTTTCTTTTAATACATTCAGACACCATATCAATATCTTACGAATCGCTAATTTAATATCTAACCTAACTCTGCATGGGGAAAAGCCCTTACCTTGGACGCTTTCCTTCCACGTACCACTATATAGCCCTCGAAAGTCTCACCAAGGTGAATAAAAGTTTATAGCTCCGATCAAAAAGCTAGGGAATGTAAGGATGGTTGTTTGAGTGGCTTAGAAAATATTTGAGATAAATGTAGTGTTGGTAATGCGTGTGAGTGATTATGACTTATTTTCCTCTACTGTAAGTTTAATCGTGTCCTAAGAAGGAGAGGTGTATGTGACTAATAAAGGAGGCATAAAGCTTATCAGAGAGAATGAATAATTCTCTTCATTGAGTTTAATTGCACACATGAATAAGGAATTAAATTGGAATAATGCCATTCAATGACCAACCGTTAAGAATTAATTGGCATTCATGTATTTATTCTTACTAGTTACACATTTGAATGGACACAATATAAATTAAATTTTATAAAATATAATTATAAAAATAGTAGTGTGAGTGATTAATTTGACTTAGTCAAAATTGGCTTGGTCATTGTTCACTCTAAGACAAATATTTCTACGAGTTTTAATTAGTCAATAATAAAAATCCCAATAATAAATTATTTAATATGAAAATACTTTATCAAATAATTAAACATTCAAAGAATAATTATCTTACTATCGTCACACTAAATTAATAAAAGGATAAACAAAACTAATGATTTTAAATTAATTAATTAAAAAAAAGGGTGTTACATAGTTCTTTGCATTCATAGGAGATGATCCTTTTCTTGTCTAATTCTTCACTTACTTCTCTTCTATTTTGGGATCGTTTGAAATCTATTTTGGGAAAAGATTTATTTCTATTGTTGCACATGCGTTGGATATTTATTGAGATAAAGGACAACACTTAATCATCTAATTCTTCACTCTGATCGTAGAATCCACTTTCCTATGAGTTTCAGTATCTTGTAGGGCCTTGGAGTTTGTCTTCCTTCCTTGAAATTTAAGGCCCAAGGACTTTGACTTCTTTTGGGGCTCATCTTCAACTAGGTCAATATCATAGGATCTGAGTGAAAACGTCAGCTCTTCTAGAGGCAGTTTGCTTAGATCCTTAACCTTTTGCTGGGAAGACACTAGATTTGGGTGTCACTCAAAGTATTATTGACTTTTACCTACGGTTTTTAACTTTTAGTGAAATATTTTGCGTGTCACGATAGGTCAATTTTTTTGTAGTGCCTCTTTGTTTCATGATGCAAAAGTAAACAAAGTAACATGTGTTCAATAACATATATCTTATCATTTAGAGTTTCATGCACTTCGTTGAAATATCTAGAATTTGCAATGTTGATATTGTTCAAAAGCATATCAACATCCTTTGAAAGATAGAAGAATGAGACTTATCAAATACAAGTTCATTAAAATGTAAATAGTACTCACTTTGTTTTACAATAAGTGTATTTTTTTTTACACACACAAAAAAAAATCAAAATAAATGTCACTTTTAATTTTTAATATGATATTAATTATTTTTTATTTCCAAATGAACCCTTTAGTTAATATTAGGTGCACAACTCCAAGATCGTTATATTCTACTTTGTATTTATGATAATGTTCAATACACACACCAAGGCAAGCACGATAATGATAATTTTGTAAAATTAATATTCTATTCATTATATATATATATATAATATAAGTTACATGAGTGTTTTATATGATGTGTTATTTTTATACACATTGAACAAAATTAGTAATATAAATAACAAATATTATATTTTACCATTTTATATATTTTTCTAAATATAAATAAGGATAAATTAAAAAAAATTAATTAAGAATTTAATTGTGATAAATTTGGAGTTGTTGGATTGCTATGAAAATATGCTCTGTGTTACCAATTATTTAATTAGCTATATGCACGTATATATGATTATGTGAATATTAAAATATTTATGTGAATATGAAAATATTTGTGTTTTCGATGTTCTATGTGTGTGAAAATTGGGTATAGTATTTAGAGTAGTTTGGAGTATTTAAAATTGAGATAATTTTATATTTTTTTTATTTTGATTGTTGATTTATATTAATGTAGGTGTCATTTTTGTTGTTGTTGTAAATTACAAATAAATTATTGTTAATGTGTAATTAAGTGAGTTTTTAATTTGAAGTAAGGAGTAAAAGTTGTGGTTTCCAGAACGATGTTAAAGATACTTTTAGTTATCCATATTTCAATTTGAATGAATGCCGTTATGATTATCTTAAATAGTTGACTTCATAGGTAACACCTCAATATTTTCATATATATATATAGTCATGATTTATTATTTAATTCATAATTTATTCTATGTGTAAAGAAATTAAATTAAATTTTATCACCCTCTATTTTACCTGAATAATGATATCATTTATCTTTATTTAATTGTTTTGGCATCACAATTACATGAGGACAATTTATGAGATGATTATTTTCTAAATAGACTATTGTATGTTTTGTTTATTTGTTTAGTTTCGACAATCATGAAATGGATGTGTTAGATATGTTGGTTTTATTTTGTTATATGTGATCTGCAGTGATATATTTGTGTTGCTTGATTTATTTTTGTTGGTGAAAATATTAGTTGAATTATTTAATTAAATTAAAATTTATAGAAGTTATATTATTTGTTAGTTTTATTTTGGACAAAATAAGTATTTAGCCTAGTAGATAGTAGAGTTAGCGACATCTTGCCCTCATTTATGAAGTTTATGGTGTTGTCTTGGCATAATGTAGACTTTATGTTTGTGTTTCAATCAATTAAGAGAGGAGAGAATGTATATTCCCTCATTCTTGACACCATGCACCCACTTTTCTCTCCTCCTTGCCACCTTTAATTCATTTTTGAAATGAAGGCTACCAATTTAATTATGTGCTTTTATCTCTTTTGTTCAATTAAGGGAGGAAAAAATGACTATCAACCTTTGTTATATATCACGCCTTCCACTCTCTTAAACCAACATTATGATTATATTTTAATTCTCTATAAAAAAATTCTAGAAAATTTTTTGTTTCATAACTATTTGCTAAAAAATTAGAACGAGTGGTGTGACACCCTTCAATATATGATGAACTCTACTAATTAATCAAAATTAACTCATACACATAAATACATGTGATTTCAATTGGTTTTCTAACGGCCAAATAAATTTTAAAAGGAAGGAAGGGAAACAGTAAACGATTGGAAGTATATGCACTTCAATTTTAGATAAAGAAATCAATGATAGTATTCCAATGTAAATAGTTATTGAAATCCCCCTTATTTTAATAATCTCATGACTCCTCCCTTTATTCATATATTTCCATTTTCCCTCTTGCTTTCACGCTCATTCATCACTCATACACTCTTTTCTAAGCCTATTAAGTAAATTCCAAAATCTCTCTCCTATTGAAATCATCCTTGCCTGGTGAGCTATTCCTCTTGGGAATTTAGAGGTGTTAAGAAAGAAAGGGCTTAAGATAAGGGTTTTTCCCATGAAAAGTTAGGCTACATAATAAATTAGTGGTTTGTAAGATATTGATATGATGTCTTGATGTCTTAAAAGAAAAAAGTTGATTTTATGTTTGTCTTAAAGAATTTATATGTAACACCCTAAACCCCAAAATAACATATATAGTAATTTATACTAGATTTTTTTTTTAGGAAAAATCGCAACGGATAAGAAAATTTGTTTCTAAGAAGACAAAAAAATTTATAACTAATATAGGACGTCACATTTCTCAATTTAATTCCAAAAACTTAGTAGTAATTATAAGGTTTTCATACAAAAATTCATTTCTAATTAAATAAATAAAATACAATTTACAACACTTAATTCCCGGTATCACCTATCTGAGTAGGGTTTCTCCCAAACTTGAACTTTAAGACCCATTAACCTGTAATAATTGCAATTTCACAAACGCAGAGCCAAGCTAGTCAAACACAAATAACGAAGGAGATGAATTTCGAAATCATGTTGATAGTATAATATAAGTATGAAGAACACACAAACAATCATAATAGACCCTATAATAATCACATGACAAAATGTATAAAATTTATTTAAGTAAATAGTACCATATTATAACATCAAAGTGACTCAAGTAAACTAATAATCTCATTATAATATGCATCAAATCATCTAAGAGAAATTATTATTACTTTTGAAACACATCAATAACAACAAAACAATCACAAGGAACTCCAATGATATGTATGAGCTTAGACTCTACTTCACAATATGGTAACATTCTAACTCTAAAGTACTTGGTTAGGAGGCTTGATATTATGTCACCATCCCAGTGGACGAAAAATTCAAATTGGCCTTGTCCTTATAGATCCTGTAAGACCCATAATTTTAAAGTACCATTTATGTATTTTTGGTGTATTTTGGATTTTGGCTCGGAGGCTTTTAAGCCAAAGTTGATAATATTTTGAGAGTTTTATAATCAAAAAGATATTTTGATGCCAATTAAAATTTCTCGTCGATAAATAAATTGAAATTAACTGCGGTGAATCCTTTACGGATAATTTAATGTGTTTCGAGTGAAATGGTAATTTAACAAATATCTAGATATTTTGAGATATTTGTTAAGTTATATTTATTATCTATATATGTTTGTTTGGAGGGAAAAAGAAAAGAAAACTAGAAGGAAGGAAAAGGAAAAGAAAATAGTATAAAAGGATGGAAGGAAAAAGGAAGAAAGGAAAAACAAAGGAAAGAAAAAGAAAGGAAAGAAAATCGCCATTTCCATCGTCTTCTTCCTTTGACCCGCGGCCAAATTCCCTCCTTTCTCCCGTTTTCATTTTCGTCGCTTTCTTTTCTTCAAAACTAGTAACCCAAGGTTGGGTGAGAGTTAGAACAAGGATTTCGCAACTCCACTCTTCCTCTTTGATTCGAAAACGAAGAAAAACGGTATTTGAGATCCAAACACAAACCCCTCCGTTTCTTCTAGATCCAAGCTTCATTTCGCGAAGAGTTAGAAGGGAAAGTTGCTCACTACCACGCCACGGTGCTAGGGCACCAATTTGGAGGCGACGTTGCGAGCGGAGATTTTTACCGGATTTGCTCGCGGTACCGGAAACGCACGTTAAAGCTAACGTTGAGGTAAGGGCTCCTTCCAAACTTCTAGTTTGCATTAGGGACTTATCTGTGGTTGTGTGGGAAGGAATTTGTTAGGGTTAAATGTATCGATTTGGGGAAAAACGAAACTAGTGCGTTATGGGTAAAACCTTAGAGTTAGGTTTTGTTTATAATGATGAATGTTTCGTGGTAAATGAATTTGAAGTCTTTGTGTATGATTATGAGTAAATGATATTTGAGGTATCTGGGTGTTATGTTGTGTTGATTGTGTTCGTTGTATTTGGCGTGTCCATACTCGATGTTTGTTAATTGGTGTGTTTGTTGTGAAATATGGTTTGAATGTGAGAGTATGTTTGAGTTTGTTCTGTGGAATTTGAAAACCATTAGAGTTAAACGAGTATTAAAAATGGGGAATCTTTTAATACCTCAGTTTACTTAATGTGCGTTTGAGGAAAATGTTTAAGTTAACTGGGCATTGAGAATGGGGAATCTCTTAATGTCTCGGTTACTTAACTATCGTTTTTGGAAAATCGTTTCAGTAAATGAGTATTAAGAATGGGGAATCTCTTAATGACTCGTTTACTGAATGTTTTGCGAGAAAATCGTTTAAGTCAAAAGTATATTAAGAATGGGGAATCTCTTAATGACTCGTTTACTGAATGTTTTGCGAGAAAACCGTTTAAGTCAAAAGTATATTAAGAATGGGGAATCTCTTAATGACTCGTTTACTGAATGTTTTGCGAGAAAACCGTTTAAGTCAAAAGTATATTAAGAATGGGGAATCTCTTAATATGACTGTTTGCTTAACGTTTTGTTTTGAAAATCATTAAGATAAATCGGTATTAAGAACGGGGAATCTCTTAATGACTTATTTAATTAATGTTGTTTGAAAGTCGTTTAAGTAAATGGGTATTAAAAATGGGGAATCTTTTAATATCTGCATTTGCTTAACGATTGTTGTGAATGGAGTCTGTGTATGCTCATGCATTTCATTGGTAAATTGTGTCGACCCGTGATAGGTGACACCTTGGTAAACTGTACTGACCCGTGATAGGTGGTACGTTTACGAGTTACTATTTAGTAAATCGTGTTGACCCGTGATAGGTGACACCTTGGTAAACTGTACTGACCCGTGATAGGTGGTACATTTACGATTTACATTTTTGGTGAATTGTGCTGACCCGTGATAGGTGGCACCTAGGTAAACAGTACTGGTCTGTGATAGGCGGTACGTTTACGATTCCCGCTTTTTCTTTTAGTAAATCGTGTTGACCCGTGATAGGTGACACCTCGGTAAACTGTACTGACCCGTGATAGGTGGTACGTTTATGATTTACGCATTTTAGTAAATCGTGCTGACCCGTGATAGGTGGCACCTCGGTAATTGGTACTTTGGCCTGCGATAGGCGGTACAATTATGATTTACGGCCCTTCGAGGAGGGTTTTGGTTTGGAATTCCGAGTCCATGCATTTTGGCATATACGCATTGCATTAGGGTGCTTGGCACGCGAGTCGTATTTGATTTGAGTTTATGATTGAGTGATTCGAATTTTGATTTATCGTGATAACTGAGATGAAGGTGTTAAGTGCTATGTGTTGTGTATTGTGTGTGAGTATGATGGTTATCGAACCTTCGTGTGTCGTAGTAATCGCGTAGGAATTGCTAAGTGTTAAGTTGTG
>NC_021164.2:16308585-16316178 GCF_000331145.2 Cicer arietinum | reverse complement strand
GTGCATTTAAAACTTAAATGTTATGTGTTAACTGTTATTTTTTTTGGTTGGTGACCCTTTACAATTATTGTGGAAATCTGGGCTTTGCCCTCAGATGAGAGTCAGGAAGGTCCTACCGGTTCGTACCCTACGGACGGGAATGGAGATGGGAACGCTTGACTGCAGTTACGTTAGGAGGATCTCACGGGGCGCGTGGTGATACTCAGGGTGTATAACTTTTTGGTAGGATGATCAGATTAGGACGATGTATAGGGACTAGGTGTCCTTCTTTTTGTATTGGAGTATTCTTAGTTTGGAAAACTGTACTCATACTAATATTGTCAGTTTGACTTCTTATTTGAATGGGTCCTAGGTACCATTTGTTGTTGTGTAAATGTCTTGGAATTTATAATTGGAGAAACCTTTCCACTGCTTGTAAATTTTAATGACTCAATTATTTATCCAAAGGCATTTCATGATTTAATTCTTTGTTTGTTTTTAATTACTTTTAAAAAAAAAAATATACCCTCGCTTTGAAAAACGGGGTGTTACATATACGCGACAGTCGAGGTAAATGTGTGTTGCATGGTAGCTCTCGACCTTTGGAGTGCTACCTCCAATTCACCTAGGAATTCCCCATTCGAATACGTCCAAGGTTTAAAAATCTTGCCTTAATGCTCAACAGCACACCGCCACGATCAGATTCATTCAGCTGTACTTCCCCAAAATCACTAGGCTTGTCAGGCCCTACCTATATGATGACAAATAATCTCCACTTCAAAAATTCTCATCAACTTCAAATATTCCCAACATCCATTTTCTCCCCTCGTTAGCCTAGACTACTCCATTAAGAGCATCATATTTAGCACAAGTTTGAATCATCACTATTTCATTAATTATAGGGTACTTCAATATTCTCATCACAATTTTATAACATCATTAATCATACAAAATCATAATCATCGCAAATTTATAACATCACTATCGACAATCAAAAATCATCATTATCATCACATAAACATATATCATACAATGCATCGATCTTTTATTATCACATCACATAAATATGTCTAATCAAACATATACACCTAATTTCATTCGACATCCAATATTACAAAAATATCAAATATTAAATATCAAAAAATTATCGAAAATTAAATCAATCAACACTTTTTCTATTTAAGAGTTTAACCTCACAATCCTCATATTTTCACATTAATTAATTTATTTCTTATAGGGCTATTGTCATACGTAGCGAGCCCCAAATGAATTGTTGGGAAATTCGGTTTTTCCTTTCGTCTCACAATATATTATACTCAAGAATTCAAATACACTTTCACCCTTTACCTTATATAGACATTTTCTCAAACACAAATATCAATGGAAGTTTTCAACTGCAACAATAGATCGACAATATACAACGAGCAAATCTAAATAAATGACGAGTTCACAAAATCGCTGAGATGTGACTGATAAATTTTGAGGAGCCTAAAAATAAATGTTAAATATTTATTAATAATTTTAGGAGCAAAAATATAGTCAAAATGACAAGAAAAACTGGATAAAAAGTCTAACCAACTCGTCAAAGCGCCGGAAGGGTCTGACATCAACTTCATTGAAAAATGCAAATAAATAATGCTTCTTGAAGGTTTCGACGAGAAGAATAAAAAAAAACCTATACTAATTTTTTGAGACAAAAAATGCGGTGATCGGAATCGGCCAAAAACAACTCGCCTAAGGAAAGAAATGTAGCTGTTTCTGATGAAATGGAGCCATGATCGATAAAATTGACGCCAAAAATAGATTTAGTAGCCAATTTTGTGTGGGATATTGGTTGGTATCAATTCAAATGGCAAAGAATTGGTGGGAATGAATTTGAGAGAAAAAGGGTTTGCTGCAATTTGGCAGCTATTGTAGAAGGAGGGGAGCATATAGCAGATATACCGTTACAAGAGTAAAACTATAAGGCCCACATGGTAGCCAAGTCTAAAACACAAATAGGGGTGTAATGAGCAACTCGCATGTGTAGGAAACAAAAGTTCAACCACTAATAGCCCATATTAATATGTAGAAGAAGAAAACATGGGTGTAAACATTCGTCTGGTCCAAAATTTGTTTTCTAGTATTTCTAAAAGCTCTTAATAAATAAATAATTTATTTTACTTTCATGAATTTTTTTCTCCAAAATAATCATTTTAACATAATATTATTTATCCGTAACATAGATAAATCTAATTTTAACCAAAATCTCATATACAAAATAATAACTATAAGTATTACTATAACATTTTTCAAAATAATCATATAAACATACATCATCTTTATAGAATAGTCGAAAGGATCAAATAAATAAATAAATTTGTATAAAATCATCATACGATAACAACTGTATAAAAATAAAGAAACTCAATATGAATATTACTTGTAACACCCCAAATTTTATAATAAATATTTTCTTAATGAAATAGGATTTTATAAAATTAATTTGGTGTTAAAACTATTATAAAATATATGTGGATAAATTTTGTGACTAATTTTCGTTATGTGGGTGTTTTCTATGATGTGTTAATCTGATACATGTTTGACTAAGTTATATAAATGACAAATATTTTATTATTTTATATATTTTTCTATAAATAATAGTATTTTAGTTTACATATTTTATGGTATAAGATTTTAGGCGATTCTACGTGTATATATGTATTTGTAGTTAATGCGATATTTTCTTGTATGTTTTACTAATGTTAGGTTTGCACATAATTATATTTACTTTTTTATAAATATATTTTATTTTAATTATTTATTTTATGAATAATTATCTTGAGGTATTAGTAATATTGATATTAAGTTTCTTAATTTTTATACAGTTTTTCTGGTATGGTGATTTTTTACATATTTATTTTGATTTAGTAATTGATATAAATTGTTGATGTTATATTTATTTATTTAATTCTTTCAACTATTCTATAAAGATGATTTATTAATATGTAATAATTTTGAAAAATGTTATAGTAATACTTATAATTATTATTTTGAATATGAGAGTTTTGGTTTAAATTAGATTTGTCTATGTTAACGACAAATAATATTATGTTAAAATGAGTATTCTGGAGAAAACGTTTATTGAAAAGTAACATAAATTATTTATTTATTAAGAGCTTTTAGAAATACTGAAAAATGGATTTTGGACCAGACTGTTTCACCCCTATTTTCTACTTCTACGTATTAATTTGGGCATTGGTTGGACTTTTCTTTCTTACAACTGCGAGTTGCTCATTACACCCTTATTTCTGACTCAGACTTGACTACCCTGTGTTGGACCTTATAGTTATCTGCTATCTCCATCCCTCCTTCTGCAGTTAAAAAAATAAAAAATGAAAATTAGACCAATGGAAGCCAAATCGTAGCAAACCATTTTTCTCTCAAATTCACTCCCACCAATTCTTTTCCATTTGAATCGATTCCAACCTCTATCCCACACAAAGTTGACCACTAAGTCCAGTTTTGGCATCAATTTTATCATTAGAAACAACTGTGTTTCTTTTCTTGGGCGAGCTATTTTTGGCCCATTATGATCACCACGTTTGTCGTCTCAAAAAACTGGTATAGTTGTTAGATTTAGGGGCGTGGAAAAATATGGTTAATTGGACCATATTTATAAATTAGATTGCACTGCACCACAATAAACCAACCCATTTAAATGGTTCATGAATTGAACCACATATTTAAAACAATTAGAATAACCAAAGTTAATTAAAAAACCAATTAAACAATTTTAAATTTTTTTTAATCTCTATTAAATATATTTTCGTAGAAAATTTTTGAAATTTATTTTTCTTGAAAAATATTACAAGAAATATCGAAACTTTTTTTTTTCAAAAAAAATAATAATTTTTTTTTTGTTGCAATTTTTTTGATAAAAAATCGAAAACATATTATTTATGAAAAAAATTTTGATTACTTTTTTTGAAAAAAGATCGAAACTTTTTTTTATGGAGAAATTATTTATATCTATTTTTCTCGGAAAAAATTGAAAAAACTTTTCTTGAAAAAAATTAAAAACTATTTTACCAAAAAAATTTTGTTGGAAAAGTTTTTACATTTTTTTTTCTAAAAAAAATTGATATTTTTTTATCAAAAGAATTTCAAAATTCTTTTTTCAAATAATTATTTTGAAATTGATTTTAACTAAAAATTTGTTCAAAATATTAAACTAGTTTATATTTATAAACCAGCTTTAAACTAGTTCAGAACTACACTAAATTTGATAAATTAAGATATTTTAGTTAAATTAAGTTTTTGGTGATTGCACCTTTTTATAAGAAAAAAAACAAAGATTAAGGTGTTTCTTTTGAATTTTGAGAAATGTGATATCCTAAATTAATTACGAAAGATTTTATTTCCTTGAAAATCTATCTTCTTTGTCCGCAGCTATGTACCAAAAACAAAAAATCTATTATAAATTATTATATATTATTTTGAGGTTTAAGGTGTCACATTAGTGGTATCATAGCAAGTATGTCCAATCAAACCGAGTCGGTCGAGTGTCGATTCATTAGCCGAATGTTAGTCGTGTTGTGTTTTCTTGTGTAATAATAATTTTTAATATCATTTCTTTTTTCTCGTTATGTTATTGTGTTATGCACAATATGCTTTTATATAATTATCATATTTTGTAAGTTACTAATTAGCCGTCGCTTATTTTGATTGTATTGTGCATTCTTGATTTCTATCTAAATGATTAAATAAAACATGAATCGTTGACTAAATAAACCTTTTTGATTGGACTTGGGTTTCTAACTTTGATTATTTGTTTTTGTTATAGTGGATAGAAATAAATTTTTTTTATTGACTAGTTATATGTTTGAAATTATTAATTTAATCGAGTTAATACTAATTATCGATTGATAGAACTTGTCTTTTTGGATCATGATTATTAAAGTTGTGATATTGTTAATGAAATCAATTTAGAACGTTGTTAGTAGTATTTTTTAAACATTAGGAAATTCATATTATTAATACTAATAATTCTTAGATATAAGAGGTTGATAGAATTTATAATAATAAAAAATGACGAAGGTGTTAAAATCGACTTATTTTGTAAAATGAAAATAACTTTTATTTGAATTATTCTTGATTATTTCAAATAAATTAAATTGAGTTGAATTTTTGTTGATTTATAAAATAACAATAATTCTATACTACTTATTTTATTTAATGTTTAAAATAGCTGAAAATTTATACTATATTTTATTTCGTGTTGTTTTTAAGAAAATCAAAAAGAGGGGTTGTTATATTGGTTTAAACGGCGCTGGTGTGAATATTGAATTGAGATATTTGTTTGAAATGATTGATTTTGATATTATGAACTAATTAGAGTTTAACTTGACGTTAGAGTTTTAGTTTTTAAGAACTAATATTAGTAATTTATAATAGTACTAATAAAAAAGAGGATCAAAGGATAAAATGTCTACTAATTGATAAAAAGAAAAACAGAAGAAATTTTTTTTAAAAGAACTATCTCAATGGTGAAATCCATTTTTAAAAGTTATCTAAATATATCAATTATATAATCCAAAATTTAGATAATTGTTCAAAGAGAGTTTCACTATTCAAGTACTATTGAGATAACCTTTGTTTTTTATATCTTCAGTTTTCCTTCTTTCTCAATTAGTAGATATTTTATCATTTTACTTTTTTTTTATTTTAGTACAGTTATAACTTACTAACGAGTTATTAAAATCTAAAACTTTAATATCACGTTTAAGTTAAACTCTAATGACTTAATATGTAAATCAATCATTTCAAACAAGTATCACAACCCCTCACCTATCAACTGATGGAAAAATATGACCTCTATTGTTTAAAAACGTGTATGACAGTCTTTCAAAAAAAATCAACAAGATTGATAATCAATTTAACAAAAGAACACTTTTATTAAACTAATGATCAATCACGGTCCCAAGGAGTTGATTCTAAGCGAAGGTTCACACTTACATGTATTGACCAATTACTAGTTCAACACATACAGTAATTGTTCTACAAATTAATCAAGATACAAGCATGCAATCAAGATTAATCATACAATCATACAATGATAATAAAGAGTAAGGGATAGAGAGAAGTGCACCACGATTTTATACTGGTTCAGCCGTCTATCAGACGACCTACGTCCAGTTCCGAAATTAAACGATTTCGGTCTTTATCAATAGAATCTTTCAAAGTGTTTTACAGATGTTCCAGCCCTCCCGGCCTATCAATCTTAAAAATCTATCTCTATTCTATTTGGCAACCACTGTATCCCAGAGTTCCTCTAAAAAATCTTCCAAGATCACATCAAAGCTTCTTCTTGATGAGCCCTCTCAACAATGAAGATAGCTACCAGTTTCACTACTGGATTTTGATCAACCACTGTATCCCAGAGTTTCTTTTCAAACTCTTCCAAGATCACAGTAAAGCTTCTTCTTGATGAGCCCTCTCAACAATGAAGATAGCTACCAGTTTCAATACTGGATTTTTATCAGTTCTTTCTTTACAAAGTGTTTGTTACAGAAAATATAAAAGATATACAAAATTGGTTCCAATCACTTGCAATGAATCTCACACAAGAAGTTGTTGGTTCATTTGAGTGTTTGTGAGATCATTCTCTTTTTCTCTCAGGATGTCTTTTTCAGCTCTCTAATGATTATGAATAATCGTTTGTTCTGGGTCTGAAAAAGCAATATCAAAATGTTATTCAAATGTTATCAAAAGTTATTAGAGAAAGTGATTGAAAATTGTTTATATAGTTTATGAAAATCAACATACAAATCGATTTCCCAATCGATTTATTAATGTAATAAAACAGGCTTAATCGATTCGCCAATCGATTATCGCAAGTGTTGTTTTTCTTGAATCTTGAAACTATATAAACTAATTGATTACCTAATCGATTATTTTAAAAGTACTTTTCAGAAAATTATGTGTAGTTAATAGTTGACTCGATTGCATAATCGATTTAAGATGTTTTGTTCCAACAACGAGATCAAAACAATCGATTACCCAGTCGATTCATTAAGTCACATAATCGATACATAATACACATAATCGATGTGGCCATATATTGAGTGTTCTCTGTAACTCAATTTAATTGTGTCAATCGATTTGCCAATCGATTGGGTTTAAAACAGGGATTTATCTTATTTCAAGTAAATCAATGTGCCAATCGATTAAGTGTTATGTTCCTGAAAAATATTGTTACCAGTTTGTTTAGTTCAATCGATTGCCTAATCGATTGATACCAAACTTGTTTCAAAAGAATTTTTCACAATGGATTGTCCAATCGATTGTGTTTGTCACAGACCATGTTCCTTATAAAATTTTATTTACGCAATCGATTTGCCAATCGATTAGCATATTAAATGGCTTGGCCTTGTGACTTGCACAATCGATTTGTCAATCGATGTATATAATCAGTTTTAGTCTTTGTGATTAAACAATGGATGTGCCAATCGATTAGGGTGCTAAACGGCTTGCCTCTGACTTGCACAATTTTTATCAATGATTGTGCCAGTCGATTGCCTAATTGATTGTGTAATCACAGACTACACACTTTCATACAACCCTTTTACAGAA
>NC_021164.2:16305226-16308575 GCF_000331145.2 Cicer arietinum | reverse complement strand
CTTATTTCAAGTAAATCAATGTGCCAATCGATTAAGTGTTATGTTCCTGAAAAATATTGTTACCAGTTTGTTTAGTTCAATCGATTGCCTAATCGATTGATACCAAACTTGTTTCAAAAGAATTTTTCACAATGGATTGTGTTTGTCACATACCATGTTCCTTATAAAAATTTATTTACGCAATCGATTTGCCAATCGATTAGCATATTAAATGGCTTGGCCTTGTGACTTGCACAATCGATTTGTCAATCGATGTATATAATCAGTTTTAGTCTTTGTGATTAAACAATGGATGTGCCAATCGATTAGGGTGCTAAACGGCTTGCCTCTGACTTGCACAATTTTTATCAATGATTGTGCCAGTCGATTGCCTAATTGATTGTGTAATCACAGACTACACACTTTCATACAACCCTTTTACAGAATCGATTGCCTAATCGATTTGTGCAGTAGATTTTCCATCTTTTGTTGATTTCTTGAGTTCCAAGCAATTGTCTCAAGTATGTAGGGTTGAATTGTTGTCCTGAAATCTTACTCAGTTAAAATGTTAGATTTATCACATAATGTATGAACATTGTATGTTTGTTAATTATGTCAAAATTAGGATTAATGGGACCTAAGTCCAACAATCTCCCTTTTTTTGCATAAGTGACAAGCATACAATTTTAACTTGAGTATAGCATTTCAAGGAGTTTACCAAAGTAGGTACCAGTAACAGATCATAATATCAGAGCATAAGTACCAATATTATTTATCAAAATATGAGTAGTCATCAGAGCAACAAATTTTCAGCAGCAGCAGAAGTAACATGTAAAAGTTACCACAAGTTATAAAACACAAGTTATAAATTCTCTCCCCCTTTGTCAGTTAATGCAAAAAGCAGTAACAGGAGAGAGTAACAAAATGAATTTTCTCCCCCTATGTTAGTAAACATAAGCAACGGGGATAATTATGGTTTTAGAGCAAACAAATATCAGTGTATCAGAGCAAAAATATATGCAGATTAAACAGATTATGGCAATAGATCAGAGAACAATTGAATAAACGTGCTCATATGTCATATATGGAAGAAAATATTACAGCAATAACAATACATTACAACACAACAAAGAACCTAAAAACCTAATCACCTAAACTAGGCTGTTCCTTACTATTAGCCAAGGGAGAGGTAGAGACTGCTGTATTACCCTCAACAGGTGTCTCCTCAATGTGAGGTTCAGAACTATCTAGGGGAGTGGGATTCTGTTCCTCTGTTGCTTGCCGACTGATATCCGCAATATCTTCAAAAGATAGCTTAATGCCCAAATGAACTTGTATTGCATCAACATTCTGAACAACTGAGTTCAGAGATTCCTGGAGTGTCGTCAACGCGTCTTCCGTTTGAGCATTTGACTCTTGCATCTTTGCGTTGTGAGCCGCCTGAGCTTCCATAAACTCTAGCATCTTTGCTAAGAACTCAGGAGGGGCTGCTACTGGCTCAGTAGCTGGTTGTGTAGGAGGCTGAACTGGTTCAACATGTGGTAGGGGCCTTATCCAAATACCATTAACCCTTTTCAATTGCATTTGATTGACAATTGATTCACCAAATACAAGGGTGGATTTTGAAGATTCTTCATCAACAAGTGACACTTTGAAGTGTTTCAGAATCTTGGTGATTAGTTGAGGATAGGGCAGCACCAGCTTGCTTTGCGACGCTTCCAACATATGTCTCAGCACTATCCATGTCCAACTCATCTTGAGCTCTTTGGACAGTCCCCATAACAGTAGTATGTCCAGCTTCTGGATGACGGCATGGTTTCCTGATCGTGGCACCATCATCCTGGTTAAAGTGTACATAAGCATCCGATGATGGACCTTCATTTCACCAATTGGTAGCGAAATAGTTTCGAAAAATCCCTCGACCATCAGGTCCTTCACAGTAGTGTGTCTATCAAAAGAGACTTCCCAGCCTTCATCCGCAACTTCAACCTCAGAACTGCCATCAATTGAATTCCCGTGAAAGGGCAGTCCTGACAGAGTTGAGAAATCTTCAAACGACATGTAGATTCTCTTGCCTTTGACTTCAGCCTTGAAGCCATTTTCAGTGAGCTTGAAGGTGGAATAAAATGCTCTTATTAACTTCGGATAGGTGTCAAGTGTGGAGGAGAGGAAGTTTTCAAGACCATGAAACCTCAAATGATCTTGGAAGGTAAATCCATCTGAATCAAAATAGGAGAAATCCAGAGTTCTAGCCTCATGGATTTTTCTTTTGAGGAAGTCGGGTGGAAAAACAAAATCTGTAGCTTTATCTTTAGATGAAGGAGCCTTCTTTGGAGGAGGAGAAGAAACCGTTTTCTTCTTTTTCTGAGTAACCTCCTTCATAGCATCAGCCATGAGTATCTCAGTAGGGGGCTCCTTTCTTTTCTTTGATTTTCCTTGATCAATAACAGCAGCTTCGCCCTTGTCTTTGGCAAGTATCTTGTGGGTAGGAATGGGAACCGGTTTTAACATGGTTGGTGGGGGTGAAGGGGTTCGCCCACTAGAAGATGAAGATTGTGATGGAGTTCTTGGTTGGGTTTGTTTAACACGAGCCATTGGAGTATAGATTATGTGTTTGAATGCAGAGATAAAACAAGGATGGTTGGGAAAAACAGAGTATAGAGAAAAACAGAGCGACTTGAGAAATTCTGGAAAAGGTTGAGAAGCAATCGATTGATAACTGTTCCTTTTTAAACCTTCAAATGCGCCAATCGATGTCCAAATTGATTATGTTACCGTTGCTGGAGAAGCACAATCGATTTAGTAATAATTGCATCTAACGGCTAGTAAAAACAAGTCACAACGGTCATATCGTGAATCGATTCCCAAATCGATGTCCTTAATTTACTCAATCGATGTCCAAATCGATTGCTTTAAACTGGAGAAATGAAATATTGAACCAATCGATTTCCAAATCGACGCTCGGGCTTGAGTCTGGAAAACGTTCTAAATTTTGAAGTCTGGGGCCAACGCAATCGATGTTCTAATCGATTATTTAAACTAAAAACTAAGTTGACTATCGATTATCCAATCGATTGATATGGGAGAAGTTCAAGCACCAGAAACTTCCTGTGATTTGGTCCAAAGGGTCAGATCTCACTAGGATCTAAAAGAATGCGCTATATGTTTATGCCGTAACTAAGTCTCATCTAAATTAGATAACAAACAACAGATAGTACTAGGCAAAGAATTAAAAATCTAACATAAATGTTATTAATTCTATCACCAACTAGCTTTATACCTTTGTCATCTTTATGCTCACTTATACAAGATTGTGATGAAAAACTTACCTAAAGACCTTTGTCACATAGTTGACTTATACTTAGCAGAT
>NC_021164.2:16303772-16304377 GCF_000331145.2 Cicer arietinum | reverse complement strand
AGACCAGATTTTTCATTAACATGTCTCTGGTTGCTAAGTATGACATTCAGTTTATCTTTACTACTAGTGAACTTCAATAAATCAGACTTTAATGATGCAACATTTTTTTCAAGTTCAATGCATCTTGCAGATTTGTCATGTGAATCCTTTTTCAGTTGTTTATACAAATCCTCAATTTCCTTATGATCATTTTTCATTTGTTCAAGCATTTTCTTTGTACTCAGCAACTGTTTAATAGAACTCACATACTCATCATGCAGTTCATTGAAAGCTTCTTGTAGTTCATCATAAGAGGGAATAGATTGAGAATTTACCTCACTTTCAAATTCTGAGTCTGTGTTTGCCACAAGACATAGATTTGCTTCTTCTTCTTCTGAAGAGGCAGAGGATTTTTCGTTGTCATTCCAAGCAATATATGCTTTTCTGGTTTTGAGAGCTGGCTCCTTGCCTTTAGTATTAGCAATCCTATTTTTGTCTTGCAACTTGTAACACTCAGACTTTATATGCCCTGTTTTACCACATTCATAACAGGTGATTGTCTTGCTGTCACTAATCTTAGAACTTGATGGTTTGCTGAACTTGTTGTCTTTCTTTTTCAGAAATTT
>NC_021164.2:16296399-16303762 GCF_000331145.2 Cicer arietinum | reverse complement strand
TTCGTACTCATGCATGAGAGTATTTGTTTTGGCCCTTTTCACATCAGTAGTTCCTTCATGTGTTTGTTGAAGAGTGTCCCACATCTCTTTAGCAGTCTTGCAGTTTGAGACCCTGAAAAATTCATCAGCTGATAATGCAGAGGTTATTATGTTCTTAGCCTTAGCATTATATCCAACTTTCTTTTTATCATCTTCAGACCAGTCAGATCTGGGTTTAGGAATTAGTGAATCATCAGTTCTAGCTATTGTAGGTATGAAGTGTCCATTTTCTACAGCATCTAGAATATCAATACCACTAGCTTCTAGGAATATTAACATCCTATGTTTCCAATAAATGTATGTGGCTCCATTAAAGGCAGGGGGCCTTGCAAGGGAAGCACCATCTCCTAGAAATCCAACTGAGGCCATGTACTTTTATGAGAATTACTCTAAAAAAAGGTAGGCTTTGATACCAATTGATGGAAAAATATGACCTCTATTGTTTAAAAATGTGTATGACAGTCTTTCAAAAAAAAATCAACAAGATTGATAATCAATTTAACAAAAGAACACTTTTATTAAACTAATGATCAATCACGGTCCCAAGGAGTTGATTCTAAGCGAAGGTTCACACTTACATGTATTGACCAATTACTAGTTCAGCACATACAATAATTGTTCTACAAATTAATCAAGATACAAGCATGCAATCAAGATTAATCATACAATCATACAATGATATTAAAGAGTAAGGGATAGAGAGAAGTGCCCCACGATTTCATACTGGTTCAGCCGTCTATCAGACGACCTACGTCTAGTCCCGAAATTAAACGATTTCGCCCTTTATCAATAGAATCTTTCAGAGTGTTTTACAGATGTTCCAGCCCTCCCGGCCTATCAATCTTAAAACTCTCTCTCTATTCTATTTGGCAACCACTGTATCCCAGAGTTCCTCTACAAACTCTTCCAAGATCACAGCAAAGCTTCTTCTTGATGAGCCCTCTCAACAATGAAGATAGCTACCAGTTTCACTACTGGATTTTGATCAACCACTGTATCCCAGAGTTTCTTTTCAAACTCTTCCAAGATCACAGTAAAGCTTCTTCTTGATGAGCCCTCTCAACAATGAAGATAGCTACCAGTTTCAATACTGGATTTTTATCAGTTCTTTCTTTACAAAGTGTTTGTTACAGAAAATATAAAAGATATACAGAATTGGTTCCAATCACTTGCAATGAATCTAACACAAGAAGTTGTTGGTTCATTTGAGTGTTTGTGAGATCATTCTCTTTTTCTCTAAGGATGTCTTTTTCAGCTCTCTATTGATTATGAATAATCGTTTGTTCTAGGTCTGAAAAAGCAATATCAAAATGTTATTCAAATGTTATCAAAAGTTATTAGAGAAAGTGATTGAAAACTGTTTATATAGTTTCTGAAAAACAACATACAAATCGATTTCCCAATCGATTTATTAATGTAATAAAACAGGCTTAATCGATTCGCCAATCGATTATCGCAATTCTTGTTTTTCTTGAATCTTGAAACTATATAAACTAATCGATTACCTAATCGATTATTTTAAAAGTACTTTTCAGAAAATTATGTGTAGTTAATAGTTGACTCGATTGCATAATCGATTTAAGATGTTTTGTTCCAACAATGAGATCAAAACAATCGATTACTTAGTCGATTCATTAAGTCACATAATCGATACATAATACACATAATCGATGTGGCCATATATTGAGTGTTCCCTGTAACTCAATTTAATTGTGTCAATCGATTTGCCAATCGATTGGGTTTAAAACAGGGATTTAGCTTATTTCAAGTAAATCAATGTGCCAATCGATTAAGTGTTATGTTCCTGAAAAATATTGTTACCAGTTTGTTTAGTTCAATCGATTGCCTAATCGATTGATACCAAACTTGTTTCAAAAGAATTTTTCACAATGGATTGTCCAATCGATTGTGTTTGTCACAGACCATGTTCCTTATAAAATTTTAGTTACGCAATCGATTTGTCAATCGATGTATCTAATCAGTTTTAGTCTTTGTGATTAAACAATGGATGTGCCAATCGATTAGGGTGCTAAACGGCTTGCCTCTGACTTGCACAATATTTATCAATGATTGTGCCAATCGATTGCCTAATCGATTGTGTAATCACAGACTACACACTTTCATACAACCCTTTTACAGAATCGATTGCCTAATCGATTTGTGCAGTAGATTTTCCATCTTTTGTTGATTTCTTGAGTTCCAAGCAATTGTCTCAAGTATGTAGGGTTGAATTGTTGTTCCTGAAATCTTACTCAGTTAAAATGTTAGATTTATCACATAATGTATGAACATTGTATGTTTGTTAATTATGTCAAAATTAGGATTAATGGGACCTAAGTCCACCAATTAGAATTTCTCGTCGATAAATAAATTGAATTTAACTGCGGAAAATCCTTTACGGAGAATTTAAGGCGTTTCGGGTGAAACGGTAATTTAATAAATATCTAGATTTTGAGATATTTGTTAAGTTATATTTATTATATTTATATATGTTTGTTTGGAGGGAAAAAGAAAGGAAAACTAGAAGGAAGGAAAAGGAAAAGAAAATAGTATATAAAGGAAGGAAGGAAAAAGGAAGAAAGGAAAAACAAAGGAAAGAAAAAGAAAGGAAGGAAATTTCAAAATTTCCATCTCCTTCCTCTGAGCCTCACGCAAGCAACCCAAAAATCCATCCTTCTCCATTTTTCGTTTTCGTTGCTTCCTTTCCTTCAAAACTAGTGACCCAAGGTTGGGTGTGAGTTAGATCAAGGTTTTCGCAACTCCACTCTTCCTCTTTGATTCGAAAACGAAGAAAAACGGTTTTGAGATCCAAACACAAACCCCTCTGTTTCTTCTAGATCCAAACCTCATTTCTCGAAGAGATAGAAGGGAAAGTTGCTCACCACCACGCTACGGTGCTAGTGAACTAATTTGGAAGCGGCGTTGCGAGCGGAGATTTTACCGGAATTACTCGCGGTACCGGAAACGCGCGTTAAAGCTAACGTTGAGGTAAGGGCTCCTTCCAAACTTCTAGCTTGCATTAGGGACTTATCTGTAGTTGTGTGGGAAGGAATTTGTTAGGGTTAAATGTATCGATTTGGGGAAAAACGAAACTAGTGCGTTATGGGTAAAAACCTTAGAGTTAGGTTTTGTTTATAGTGATGAATGTTTCGTGGTAAATGAAATTTGATGTATCTGGGTGTTATGTTGCGTGATTTGTGTTCGTTGTATTTGGTGTGTTCGTACTTGATGTTTGTTAATTGGTGTGGTTGTTGTGAATTATGGTTTGAATGTGAAAGTATGTTTGAATTTGTTTCTGTGGAATTTGAAAACCATTAGAGTTAAACGAGTATTAAAAATGGGGAATCTTTTAATACCTCGGTTTACTTAATGTGTATTTGAGGAAAATGTTTAAGTTAACTGGGCGTTGAGAATGGGGAATCTCTTAATGTCTCGGTTACTTAACTATCGTTTTTGAAAATCGTTTCGGTAAATGAGTATTAAGAATGGGGAATCTCTTAATGACTCGTTTACTGAATGTTTTGCGAGAAAATCGTTTAAGTCAAAAGTATATTAAGAATGGGGAATCTCTTAATATGACTGTTTGCTTAACGTTTTGTTTTGAAAATCATTAAGTTAAATCGGTATTAAGAACGGGGAATCTCTTAATGACTTATTTAATTAATGTTGTTTGAAAGTCGTTTAAGTTAAATGGGTATTAAAAATGGGGAATCTTTTAATATCTGCATTTGCTTAACGATTGTTGTGAATGGAGTCTGTGTATGCTCATGCATTTCATTTGGTAAATTGTGTCGACCCGTGATAGGTGACACCTTGGTAAACTGTACTGACCCGTGATAGGTTGTACGTTTACGATTTACTATTTAGTAATTCGTGTTGACCCGTGATAGGTGACACCTTGGTAAACTGTACTGACCCGTGATAGGTGGTACGTTTACGAGTTACTATTTAGTAAATCGTGTTGACCCGTGATAGGTGACACCTTGGTAAACTGTACTGACCCGTGATAGGTGGTACATTTACGATTTACATTTTTGGTGAATTGTGCTGACCCGTGATAGGTGGCACCTAGGTAAACAGTACTGGTCTGTGATAGGCGGTACGTTTACGATTCCCGCTTTTTCTTTTAGTAAATCGTGTTGACCCGTGATAGGTGACACCTCGGTAAACTGTACTGACCCGTGATAGGTGGTACGTTTATGATTTACGCATTTTAGTAAATCGTGCTGACCCGTGATAGGTGGCACCTCGGTAATTGGTACTTTGGCCTGCGATAGGCGGTACAATTATGATTTACGGCCCTTCGAGGAGGGTTTTGGTTTGGAATTCCGAGTCCATGCATTTTGGCATATACGCATTGCATTAGGGTGCTTGGCACACGAGTCGTGTTTGATTGAGTTTTATGATTGAGTGATTTGAATTTGATTTATCGTGTTAATTGCGTTGAAAATGCTAAGTGTTATGTGTTGATTATTGTGTGTAAGTATGATGGTTATCGAGATCCCAATTGCCGTGGTAATCGCGTAGAAATTGCTAAGTGTTAAGTTGTGAACTTGATTAGGAATGACTTAGGTTAATTCATGAATTTTTGGAAAAATGATCAGGGAAATCGATTTCCCAATCGATTGGATGGAAGTCAGGGGCTTGGCCAAATGAACAAAATCGATTAGCCAATCGATTTTGTAATCAGTTTTCAAAAATTACCTTTCGAAATCGATTGCCCAATCGATTGGCCCTTAAGTCAGGGGCTCAGCTATCCTGTCAATCGATTGCCCAATCGATTGAATCAAGCCAGAGTTCAAAATTTCACTAAAAACCTTCAGGAAATCGATTTGGAAATCGATTGGTATTAAGTCAGGGGCTCCGTTATCCTGTCAATCGATTGCCAAATCGATTGATTCAGCCCAGGATTCTATTTTCATTAAAAATCTTCACCCCAATCGATTGCCCAATCGATTGGCTCAGTGAAAATCCTCAGTTTTAGTTGTATGATTAATTGCTCATAAATCTATCCATGTCTTGTTTTATTATGTGTTAATTAGGAGATCGAGAACTGCATTTTACCTTCATTTTCATTGGCAATGTACTGTATGAACTTTTCGCATATTGAAAATCCTGTTAAGGTGCATGCTTAGTTGAAAAGTTGTTTTGAGCATTCAAAAACTTAATTGCTATGTGTTAACTGTTATTTTCTGGTTGGTGACCCTTTACACTATTGTGGAAATCTGGGCTTTGCCCTCAGATGAGAGTCAGGACGGCCCTACCGGTTCGTACCCTACGGACAGGAATGGAGATGGGAACGCTTGACTGCAGTTACGTTAGGAGGATCTCACGGGGCGCGTGGAGATTACTCAGGGTGTATAGCTTTTTGGTAGGATGATCAGATTAGGATGATGTATAGGGACTAGGGGTCCTTCTTTTTGGTTTGGAGTATTTTTAGTTTGGAAAACTGTACTTATACAAATATTATCAGTTTGATATCATCTTTGGATGGGTTCCATGTACCATTTGATGTTATGTAAATGTTTTGGATTTATAATTGGAGAAACTTTTCCGCTGCGTAAATTATAATGACCCAATTATTTATCCAAAAGCATTTCCTCATTTGTTTTACTTTGTTTTATTTTAATTTCTTTTGAAAAAAAAAATATACCCTCGCTTTGAAAAACGGGGTGTTACACTATACCTCTTTTTTATTTTCTTAAAAATAACACATAGTAAAATACGATGTAAATTTTCAGTTATTCTAAACATTAAATAAAATCCAAGGTATAGAATGATTGTTATGTTATAAATCAACAAAAATTCAACTCAATTTAATTTATATTTAAAATAATCAAAAGTAATTCAAACAAAAGTTATTTTCATTTTACAAAATAAGTCAACTTTAACTCCTTCATTTTTTTTAAATTATAAGTTCTACCAAACTCTATTAGTAGAGAATTATTATTATTATTATTATTATTATTATTATTATTAATAAAAATTTGATTTCATCAAGATGAAAATTTTAATAATACCAAGACAAGGTCTATCGATCAATAAGTAGTCTAATAAAAATATATAATACACTTTGATTAAAATAATACCAAGACAAGGTCTATCGATCAATAAGTTGTATTTTAATAATACTTTGATTAAATTAATATTTTCAAATATATAACTAGTCTAATAAAAAAAAAAGATTATTTCTATCTATCCACTATAGCAACAGTACAAATAGTCAAAATTAGAAACACAAGTCACAACTCCAATCAAAAGATAATTAACTTAATCATGTCAACAATTCAAATTAACTCAAATTTTAACAACTAAATTCATAGTTTATTTAATCATTTAGATAGAAAAATAAGAATGCCCAACACAATTAGAAACCAAAAAATAAATAGTTAATTAATAACTTCAAAAATATGTATAATTATACAAAAGCATATTGTGCGTAACACAATAATACACTAGAAAATACAACTGACGCGACTAACATTCAGCTAACATTGAACAAAAACTTTTATAATTAATATAGGACGTCACATTTCTCAATTTAATTCCAAAAACTTAGTAGTACATATAAGATTTTCATACAAAAAGTCATTTCTAATTAAATAAATAAAATACAATCACAACAAATCATCTTTCCTTTACGGAGAATTTAATGTGTTACGGGTGAAATGGTAATTTAACAAATATCTAGATATTTTGAGATATTTGTTAAGTTATATTTAATATATATATATATATATATATATATTTATATGTTTGCTTGGAGAGAATAGAAAGAAAGGAAATTAGAAGGAAGGAAAAGGAAAAGAAAAGGTTATATAAAGGAAAGAAGGAAATAGAAAGGAAGGAAAAACAAAGAAAGGAAAAAGAAAGGAAAGAAAATTCAGATTTCCATCTTCTTCCTCTACTACCCGCGGCCATTTTTCCCTCCTTCTCCCATTTTCATTTTCGTTGCTTTTCTTTCTTCAAGACTAGTAACCCAAGGTTCGGTGAGTGTTAGAACAAGGATTTCGCAACTCCACTCTTCCTCTTTGATTCGAAAACGAAGAAAAACGGTATTTGAGATTCAAACACAAACCCCTCCGTTTCTTCTAGATCCAAGCTTCATTTCGCGAAGAGTTAGAAGGGAAAGTTGCTCACTACCACGCCACGGTGCTAGGGGACCAATTTGGAGGCGACGTTGCGAGCGGAGATTTTTACCGGATTTGCTCGCGGTACCGGAAACGCACATTAGAGTTAACGCGAAGGTAAGGGCTCCTTCCAAACTTTTAGTTTGCATCTAGGGCCTTATATGTGGTTGTGTGGAAACGAATTTTGTTAGGAT
>NC_021164.2:16289535-16293734 GCF_000331145.2 Cicer arietinum | reverse complement strand
AGAGCATTGGTTTGGTTTTCTTTGGGGGCTGTGGAACCTTGGTTATAGATTGTAGGTCAACCTATAGGTTGAGAGTTGTTATCTGATCATGTGTCGGTTTAGGTGGTTTGAGTTGTCAAGTTCATAATAATTATTATGTGCGGTTGTGGTCGGAAGTTATTCTTAGAATTATTGAAGTAGTGTTAAGACTCTACTTGATGATGGTTTTATAGGGAAACCATGCTGCCAAGGAGGAATGACGTTCCGAGAACCAATGCCAGTAGGAATGATCGAATGGCGGAGGCTATGAATAACATGGCTGCTTCGGTTGCTGCACAGACTGCTGCCAAGACTCAACGTGATCTCGAAAAGAGGGGAAGAGAGATCCGTGCTGCAGAGTCAAGAGGATTAAAAGACTTTCGTCGTTACAATCCTCCCAAGTTTGAGGGGACTGAGAATTCAGAGAAAGCAAATCAATGGATCCAAGAAGTGGAGAAGATCTTCGAAATGATTAACTGTCAGGCGGGAGTGAGGGTCAACTATGCCACTTATATGCTACTAGGAGATGCTGAGTACTGGTGGAGGAGTACAAGGTTGTTGATGAGATCAGCTCACGAGGAGGTGAACTGGGAATCTTTCAAAGGGAAGTTTTTCGACAAATACTTCCCGATGAGTACCAGGACTAGACTGGGTGATGATTTCCTGAAACTACATCAGGGGAACATGACCGTGGGCGAATATGCTGCTAAGTTTGAATCACTATCAAGGCATTTCAGATTTTTCCGTGAAGAGATTGACGAGTCATTCTTGTGTCATCGTTTCCAAGACGGACTAAAGTATGAGATTCAAGACTTTGTCTTACCCTTGGGAATTCAACGTTTCCAGGTTCTTGTGGAAAAATGTAGAGAAGTTGAGGATATGAAGAATAAGAGAGCTAGCCGAGGAGGGAATTTTAACTCAGGAGGACCTAGTCGGGCGAAGTATCAGAACAAGGGAAAACCCAAAATTTCACCATAAATATAAAAGGATCAATTCAATGCAAAAACCACTCCAAGACTCGAAGGCAAAAGACTATGCTTCATATATTCATAGAGCAAGATAATTCTCCAAGTTAAGCAAGTGGAAGTACAAGGCTGACAAACTGGAAATGACACTTTTGGTGTACTTTCAAATAGACATGCACACATAATTCATGGCATATGATCACTTCAGACAACTATTAAGAAACACTACTAGAAAAAACGCTTTTAGAGACCACATTTTCGGTCACTAAATGGAGAAAATCGGTCACTAAATCGATTAGCGACCGAATTAGTGACCAATTTAAATCAGTTGGTAAACTGCTCGTCGCTAGCTGTTGCGACCAAATTAGCGACCGGATTTAGTGACCGATTTAGCGACCGAATTTAGTGACCGAATTAGCGACCGAATTTAGTGACCGGTTTAGTGACCGAATTTAGTAACCGATTTTGTGACCAATTTTTGAGACTGAATTAGTGACTAACGTTTGAGACTGATTTAGCAACCACTTTAAATTAATTTGCTTTACCATTAGTGACTGATTTAGAGACGAAATTTGTGACAAATTGTTATATTTATAAAATATTTGGTCACCGATTCAGTTTCTAAATATTCCTGTTTTTTTTTTTCATTACTTTAATATCCAAAAGAACAATAAAAATAATTTTTTAATTTAATTTCAATATCTAAAAAATTCATACACCAAAATCATTTAAAAGCATTAATCATTTCACCGTATATAACTAAAGAATATAATATATTTAAGTAATATTTCTAAGTACTCAATATTACAAATAAAACTACAATCTTATTCTAGTTTGCCTTCACAATCTTGTACACATTACTAGTTTGCCATCACACCAATTAAAGTACACCCCATGGCAGAACTAATAACATTGTACTAGTAAGATCTTCTTTCTTAGCTCCTATTGCTTCAGCTACTATTGCACACTGAGCAGCAACCAAAATAGAAGCATAAGCTATTGTTGCATCTCTATCTTCATTGACTCCTCCTTTTTTGAATTTTCAGAAGCAATAGCAGAAAGTGTTGCTGCAACACTTGCAATTGACATTGCTGCATGCACCTCTGCTCTGTGCAATCTCTGTTCTTCTTTCCTCTTCATCTTTCTTTCCTTAAACCATTTCTTTATTGACATGCTTTTTATTGGTATTATCTGTCTTCAACCATTATTTGGACTGCAACATGATTAATTTTTTTTTAATACGATTGAAACTGTAATGTAATCGCAGTTGAGGTTATATAGATCACATTTGACTGCGATTCTCTACAATATTAAAAATTGGTATGCGACTGCAACTGTAATTCAATTCAGGGTGCATAGCTTACCCATTTTTTTCTTAAATTGCTAACTGCACAACTATAATTCAACTGTAATATTAAAGATTACTTACCCATTTTTTTCCTTAAACTGCTATTGTAATTCAATTTAGGGTGCATTGCTTGTTGCATCCATATCCATGACTGAAAAAACAGAAGATAAAAAGAATTATTTTGTTCTCAAAAGGTCTTGTTTAACTATTTAACAGAATTATTAGATGATTTTATTGTGTAAATTCCTTATTTCCTTAATATCATTAGACTTCAATGGAGGTATAGACATGAAATGGTGCTACTAGGCTCTAATTGCTTCATCGGTTATCAAATAGAACAAGTGATCCAAGGTGACCCAGGCTTCAAATATTGAATAATAATTATAAAATCAAAATAAAGTCAGTAGCAATCCATTGAAACCAAAGCAAATGTTTAGAAAAACAAAATACAAAATTTAAGTAGAAATTCAGAAGAAAATTAAGAAACTACCTGAAAGTGTGCTTAGGACTCACCAGATGTAGGTTAGGCTTCTTGCAATTTGAAAAAGAAAATAAATTAAGAAATGAGAAACCATGGCAGCTGATTAGGGTTCATGCGATTTGGGAAAAAAACAGAGAGGCAAAATGCAAAACGGTGGAAGGTGATTAGGGTTCGTGCTACTATTGATATTTTGGTGCTATCACTACCACGTAACTGGCGTTTACTGGGGACATTGAAGGTTGCGAAGATGGAGATGCTAATGGAACGGGAAATGGTGTTTATTGAGGCCTTAAAGATGATCAAGATGAAGGAGAAAGTGAATGGAGGATGAAGGAGACCAGTGAGAACGAAAAATGGAGGCACTAGGGTTTGCGAGGATGAAGGAGAAAGTTTGAACGAAAAACAAAAAATGGAGGCACTAGGGTTTGCGAGGATGAAGGAGAACGGTAGTATCCTTTGAGTTGTTTATGGTAGTGTGAAATACGTTTGGGTGTATTTTAAAATAATTTTTTTTTATGATATGTATTTGTTTTTAAATAAAAAATATTTAATTTCTAAATTGGTTGTTAAATCTATTTTTTTTAGATATAGAGATTCAGAAAAATCTAGTTTTAAAAGAAGAAAAAAAGATTTTGATTGGTCTCTAAATCGGTCGCTAATAAATTGGTTTCTGAATCGGTCGCTAAAATATATTTGTGACTACTTTAGAGATACATTTAGTTTTAGTTAACTATTATAAATATTTTGTCTACAAAAATTATTTCACATTTTTCTTTTTTTATTAATAAAGAAAATTAAAATATGTAATTAAAAAATTGTTAGCGACCGATTTAGTGACGAAATAATATTTAGTTTTAAGATTTAAAATTTCAGTCTCTACTTTGGTCGCTAGTGTGAAAGACAAATTTTCTATTAGTAATATTTAGCGACTGAATTTTTGGTCAGTAAAATTCAGTTGCGATTTCAGTCACTAAATTTCATTAGCGACCGATTTAGTGACGAAAAAATATTTAGTTTCTAAATTCAAAATTATGGTCTCTATTTCGGTCGTTGGTGTGACTGAAAATATTCGGTCTCTAAATCGGTCACTATAGGCGAAAATTCTAGTAGTGAATTGCAAGGCTCCGAAGGTGGAACCAATGTTGAATGTAGCTAGGATTACTCTTCCTACTGCTAGAGGACAGGTGTATTGCGTCGGAGCTGAAGTTGGAAATTTATCTAGCGATCTGATTCAATATGACTGTGCGATTACAGGTAACCCCCTAACTACACTTTCTGATTCGGGGGCAACCCATTCCTTCATTGCTATTGATTATGTAAATCTTTTGAAGTTGTCTGTGTCTGCTTTACTGCTAAGACTTTGACAGTAAATTATGCATGTTTACAT
>NC_021164.2:16260484-16289035 GCF_000331145.2 Cicer arietinum | reverse complement strand
ATAAATAAATTTAAATTAAGTGCGGTAAATCCTTTACGGAGAATTTAATGCGTTACGGGTGAATGGTAATTTAACAAATATCTAGATATTTTGAGATATTTGTTAAGTTATATTTAATATATAGGCTAAAGTACATATGTGGTCCTTTAACTTAATTTCAGGTAACGTTTTAGTCCTTTATCTTTTTTTTTTCCGATTTAGTCCTTTATTCCTAAAAATATCAAATAAAGTATGAAAATATGAGTTTATTTGAAGATTTGCGTTACGAATTTGATGAAATTTGTATTATATTGAAGAATATAATTAATTTTATGAGTTTTGATTGAATTTTTTTTTGAATTTTTGTATAAAAAAGGATAACATTGTTGAAATTTTAAAACATAAAATATCAAATTGTCACTTAAAATTAAAATAAAAGATCAAGTCGGAAAAAAAAAATAAATAAATAAATAAATGACTAAAATGTTACCTGAAATTAAGTTAATGGACTATAGATGTAATTTAGTCTTTTTATTAATATAAACAATGAATGAAAAGGACGAAAAAACCGATGTATAATAAATGAATAGAATGTTATACACAACATACCTTTACCACCCCAACATAACTTTAAATGTACATATTCGAAAAATACACAAATTTTGCTGTCCAAAAACACATGTCCTTCTTTAGAAATATATTAGGGTAGTACACAGTGGGTAGTAAAAAAGAAATTCAAGAAGGGGAAGATTAAGAACAAGTCTCCAATAGGCAAAATTATTGAGATAACAAAAAAATAGTCGTAAACATTTATTAAAAATAGAAAACTAAGAACGGGAAGGAAAACAAACTTGACATTCATAATTGTAAGGGAAGATAATCAGGAATATTTTTCTTCATTATAATAGGGTTTCACTTTTGAAAATCGTTTAAGTTAATTGGGCGTTAAGAATGGGGAATCTCTTAATGTCTTGTTTACTTAATGTGCGTTTGTTTGTGAAAAATCGTTTAAGTTAACTGGGCGTTGAGAATGGGGAATCTCTTAATGTCTCGTTTACTTAATGTGCGTTTGTTTGTGAAAAATCGTTTAAGTTAACTGGGCGTTGAGAATGGGGAATCTCTTAATGTCTCGGTTACTTAATATTTTGTTTTGAAAATCGTTTAAGTTAATTAGTGGGTAATAATGAGGGATCTCTTAATGTCTCGGTTACTTAATATTTTGTTTTAAGAAAAATCGTTTAAGTTAACTGGGCGTTAAGAATGGGGAATCTCTTAATGTCTCGGTTACTTAATATTTTGTTTTAAGAAAAAATCGTTTAAGTTAACCGGGCGTTAAGAATGGGGAATCTCTTAATGACTTGGTTACTTAATATTTTGTTTTAAAAAAAATCGTTTAAGTTAACTGGGCGTTAAGAATGAGGAATCTCTTAATGTCTCGGTTACTTAAAATTTGTTTTTAAAAAAATTTTTTATGATAACTGGGCGTTAAAAGTGGGGAATCTCATTATGTCTCTTATTTATTATTTTTTTTTTAAACAAAAATCGTTTAAGTTAACTGGGCGTTGAGGATGGGGAATTTCTTAATGTCTCGACTAAATATTATTTTGTTTTGAAAATCGTTTAAGTTAACTGTTGAGAATGAATGGGGATTCTCTTAATGTCTCGGTTACTTAATATTTTGTTTTGAAAACCGTTTAAGTTAACTGGACGTTAAGGAGGGGGAATCTCTTAATGTCTCGGTTACTTAATATTTTGTTTTGAAAACCGTTTAAGTTAACTGGACGTTAAGGAGGGGGAATCTCTTAATGTCTCGGTTACTTATTATTTTGTTTGGAAAATTGTTTAAGTTAACTGGGCGTTAAGAATGGGGAATCTCTTAATGTCTCGGTTACTTATTATTTTGTTTGGAAAATTCGTTAAGTTAAATGAGAATTAAGAATGGGGAATCTCTTAATGTCTCGTTTACTTATGTGTGTTTTGGTAAATCGTGCTGACCCGGGATGGGTGGCACCTTGGTAAACGGTACGGGTCCGTGATAGACAGTACGTTTACGATTTACGTTTGGTAAGTTGTGTTAACCTGGCATAGGTGGCACCTCGGTAAATAGTACTGTCCCGTGATAGGTGGTACGTTTACGACTTATGTTCTTGAGGGAATTGTGTTTGTCCGTGAGAGACTGCACAGGGGTTTGTCCGTGAGAGACTACGCCCTGGTTTAAGTTAGATGAGAATTAAGAACGGGGAATCTCTGTACGGACCCGTGATAGGTAGTACGTTTACGACTTACGTTCCTGAGGGAATTGTGTTTGGTAAGTTGTGCTGACCCGGGATAGGTGGCACCTCGGTAAACAGTACGGACCCGTGATAGGTAGTACGTTTACGACTTACGTTCCTGCGGGAATTGCGTTTGTCCGTGAGAGACTGCGCAGGGGTTTGTCCGTGAGAGACTACGCCCTGGTTTAAGTTAGATGAGAATTAAGAATGGGGAATCTCTTAATGTCTCGTTTACTCGTGTATGTTTTGGTAAGTTGTGCTGACCCGGGATAGGTGGCACCTCGGTAAACGGTACGGACCCGTGATAGGTAGTACGTTTACGACTTACGTTCCTGAGGGAATTGTGTTTGTCCGCGAGAGACTACACCCTGTTGATTTGTGAACTGTTGGTTCATTTTGTTTGTGTAGTAATGTGTTATAAATGCTAAGTGTTATGTTTTGGAATTTGGTGATAACATGTTTGATTGCAATACCATTTCGAAATCCATGATGTCGTAGTAATTGTGTTATCAGTGTTAAGTGTTAAGAATTGGGATTATGCATGAATGTGATTGAGTTAGTTTATGAATTTTTGAAAGAATACACAGGTAAATCGATTTCCCAATCGATTGGATAGTAAACAGGGACTTGGCCAAATGGACAAAATCGATTAGCCAATCGATTTTGTAATCAGTTTTTCGAAAATCATTTACGAAATCGATTGCCCAATCGATTGGGCCTAAGTCAGGGACTCATCCATATTCGACCAAATCGATTTGGAAATCGATTGGCCATTAAGTCAGGGGCTCAGCTATCCTGTCAATCGATTGCCCAATCGATTGAATCAAGCCAGAGTTCAAAATTTCACTAAAAACCTTCAGGAAATCGATTTGGAAATCGATTGGTATTAAGTCAGGGGCTCAGTACTCACTCAATCGATTTCCCAATCGATTGATTTCAGCCCAGGATTCTGTTTCATCAAAATCCTTCACCCCAATCGATTGCCTAATCGATTGGCTCAGTGAAAATCCTCAGTTTTAGTTGTATGATTGTTTGCTCATGAAACTATCCATGTCTTGATTTGTTATGTTATAATTAGGGGATTGAGAACCTCATTTTACTTTCATTTTAACTGGCAAAGTATTGTATGAACTTTTCGCATATTGAAAATCCTGCTAAGGTGCATGCTTAGTTGAAAAGTTATTTTTAGCATTTAAAACTTAAATGTTATGTGTTAACTGTTATTTTCGGTTGGTGACCTTTACAATTATTGTGGAAATCTGGGCTTTGCCCTCAGATGAGAGTCAGGACGATCCTACCGATTCGTACCCTACGGACGGGAATGGAGATGGGAACGCTTGACTGCAGCTACGTTAGGAGAATCTCACGGGGCGCGTGGAGATCACTCCGGGTGTTTAGTTGTGTTGTAAAATGATCAGATTAGGTTGACATAGAGGGATCAGATGTCTTTCTTTTGTATTGCATTTATTTTAAAATGGAAGACTGTACCTATACTAATATTGTCAGCTTGACATGTTATTTTCGATGGGTTACATGTACCATTAGTTGTTGGGTAAATGGTTTGGATTTATAATTGGAGTAACTTTTCCGCTGCTTGTAAATTACAATGACTCAATTATTTATCCAAAGGCATTTCTTTATTTATTTCTCTGCTTTATTTTAAATTCTTTTGAAAAAAAAAAATACACCCTCGCTTAGAAAAACGGGGTGTTACAGTTTACATCTCAAAAGTGTTTTGTTTTATGTACATACCATTGCTTGTATAACCAAAAGTCAAAACCTATAAAAAATTCTTCTTTTTTAGAGTATCCAAAGATTAAACCTTTTATTTATCTCAGTTTTATATTTTTTGCACGTGTAAACTTGAGATTTGGCATTAACTACTGGCAAGTATATTTTTCACTTAATCCTCGAAATTCATGAATTTATAAAGTTCCTGCATATACTTGTACTGCTTTTTGTCTAAATTTCTTCACTCATGTTTCCCTTGTTTTCAAGGAACTTGTTTCAAAAGTAATTTGTTTACAATTCCTGAATTCTATGTAACACTGAAAATTTAGATTGAAAACGTTTTTTTATATCTGACACATGGTTATTCAATGACTTATATTTTCTTAAATTATTACTATCAATATAAATGTCGTACTTAGTATCCATGTCAATGCTTCATAACTTATTATTTCAAGTCTTGTTTATAATTCCTCTCACTCTTGTAATCTCTAGTGTGAAGTGTTCCTTAGATAGTTTGGTTATGATGAATTAATGTTATAAAGCCTATGGTGATGTTTGCAAATGAATTGAAATGGTAGAAATGGTAGAAATTGTAGTTGCAATGAGTGCTTGGTGCATTGATGATACGTGGGATATATGTTTTTATTGAATAGGGAGGTAAGTATGGTAGATGGAATATCGAGAGGTAGGTGAAAGGTTATGTTTGAAAATATCAAATTGTGATTTGTGAACTTAAAGTTGCTAGCTGGTGAGTAAATTGAAGTGTAGCATCAATGAGTATATACATGATTGAAGGCTACACCATTAATTATTTGTTGGTGAATGTTAGTGTTCTTGCTTAAAATAATATATTGCTGGAATTTTTTGGCGATATACTCACACTTCGAATACCATCACAAAATATTGCTGGAATTTTTTGGCTTATCATGTATTGACATTCATATAGATTCTTCACATATCCATCTAATTTCGTTTAATGTCCACAACAAAATGAAAAATAGGTAGTGTATTTAATGTGTCCATTATATATGTGATTATCTTAAAAATATGTATATATTGATGTATTTAATTTTAGTTTTTAAAAGACACTTAATAGTATTAATTAAGAGTATATTTGGATAAAATACAGGTATCAATGATATACAAATGAATTAGTCTTTATTTATTTTTTTGATTGTAAACTAACTTTTTTATTTATTATTATGCTAGTCAAAATTTGTTGTTGGTGACGAAGACAAAAAAAAATATATCCTTACGAGCCTTGGAAATAAATGGCGAGATGCACAATGTAGGTTGTTTAAGAAATTTTATAAGTGGGAACTTTCTTTGGAGGAAAACCTACAAAATTATCCATGTTCTATTAATCAAGACCATTGGACTATTTTTGTCCAATACAGGCGTAAGACAGATACAATGGTAACCATTCTTTTGTTGCATTGTCATTTGTTTTTCACTGTTTATTTTTCTAATGTCATTTGTTATCATTGCAGGAGAAGGCTGATCAAAATGCTGCAAATAGAGAAAAGCTAATGATCCTTCATACATTAAGCTCTAAGACGTTTGCAAGGAAGAAGGGTGAGTTGGTAGGATTCACTCAATCTACTATTGATTGCACAATGTAGGTTGTTTAAGAAATTTTATCAGTGGGATCTTTCTTTCGAGGAAAAACTACAAAATTATCCATGTTCTATTAATCAAGACCATTGGACTATTTTTGTCCAATACAGGCGTAAGACAGATACAATGGTAACCATTCTTTTGTTGTGTTGTCATTTGTTTTTCACTGTTTATTTTTCTAATGTCATCTGTTATCATTGCAGAAAAAGGCTAATCAAAATGCTACAAATAGAGGAAAAACTAATGATCCTTCATACATTAGGCTCTATGACATTTGCAAGGAAGAAGGGTGAGTTGGTAGGATTCACTCAATCTACTATTGATTGCATAATTAATTGAAAAGGTACTTATTACATTTGTTTACTTGTAGAAACTGAGAGATGGTCGAAAACACAGTAGCGGGGAAATGTATTTAATTTCTCATAAAAAGTCTGATGGATCATTTGTCAATGACGAGGCCAAGGAAAAATATGCAACTGTAAATAATAAAACTGTTATGTGATTGTAACTATTTCTTATTGACCACTTTACGAATCAAAGATGCAACTGTTAGTTTTGATAATAGTGAGTTGCAAAGCTATAAAATTACTTATTTGGTTGGTAATAGTGAGTTGCTAAGTTAGACATTTCTGCTATAGAGAAGAATTTAGTTTGCTTCATCTGTCTGTGCAGGAACAGTTGCAAGCTGAAATTTGGAAGACTCGTTCTCCAAATGATGCATTTGTTAAAGTGTTTGGAAAAGAACATCCTTCGTTGTATGGGACTTGGAATAACACTGTCTCAAATTACTACATCTACTTCTCACTCTGTAAGATCAATATCTTCCTCCGAAGCTAATGAGAAGATGGACAAAATGCAAGTTGAAATTGATAAGCCTAAGAAAAGGGATCTTGAAGTTGATATGTTAAAGGAGAAAATTGCTTTTTTGTTGCAAATGCAAAATTCTAGAGAAAAAAAAAAGATAAATTTTTTTTCATAGCAAACCTACTTAAAAAATCATATGAGAACTGTTTGTCCTTGGTTAAAAATATCAATTGTTTAATGATTAATTCTAGCTATATGAAAAATTTAGTTAATTAGTATTTGACAATATTTATCAATATTCATTGAGGTTAATATATACTTTTTTTTCCACGCAACAGACATAAAATCACCAATAGATGTTAGATATTCATCTGAGTCTAGCCACCAACTTGATGATCGTGGAACAACATCATTAGGGACTAATTAGATATTTGTATGAACTTCTATGTTTGGTGGAGTTGTTTTTTATGTTTAGCCACTCTAGTAATGTTTTGAATATTTAAACTACTTTATTTATTGTGTTAGTTAACTTCAATGTATGAATTGGTGTTATTTCTTTTGAAAAAATTATATAAATTGGATTTAGGTACAATAGTTATAAAATTATGTATTTAAATTATGTGTATGATATTTATTTATGAATATTTTTTATTTTAATTAATAAAAAATAGGAAAAAATAATATCATTTTTTTATTTTAAATTATTTGGCTTGCGACGGTTCAAACTGCTTCAAAATAAATATAACGACGATTGATAACTGTTGCAATATTTTAGACAAAATAAATTTGAGTGTGTTTGGCAACGGTTTTAACTGTCGCAAATTGTATGTAGAGGCAGTTAAGAACTGCTGCAAATGTTGCCGGCAGTTTTTTGATTCGTCGCAAAGCAGCCTCACGACGCACGAGTATGCGACTGTTGCAGAACCATCACAATTATCTTTTTGAGGCGGTTATAACTTATGTAGATGTCCCTTGTAATCGTCGCAGATCAATATTATTTATTGTAGTGTTGAGGCAAGGATCACTTATTTGAAAAGTTAATAAAACATTTGGCTTAAAGCATAACATTTGAGAATAAAAGTTTTACAAATTTAATTTGAAGTAGAATAGTAAAATGTACCACATTTATAGCTCAATTAGTAGTGAAAATAAATGAATAATGACATATATCTTCTAGGTATCGAACTCGATTCTCACAAAAAGAAAAAAGAATTAGAACAATTAGTGGATAATTATTCTCTTTCTTTGTAATTATATGGAATTGAATTCTATGTTGTTATTAATTAGCCATAGTAATGGATTTGGACCATTTAATGTATAATAAACAACCAAGATCCATATCGTGTAAAGTTGTTCAAATCTACGGTACCTATTTTACGACTAACTTCTATTAAACGCGCAATTAAATTGATTTTATAACAAGTATGAAAATGTTTTGATGGCTTATAGATTAACCTTTAAAGATAATTTTATTTTATAAAATACACGAAATTCAAGTTAGTTCTTAATAAAAAAGTAATTTGAATCTCAGAAAATAACGTTAGTGTTTTAGTCAAGTTATTTTAGAAAATATGATTTTTTTTTTAGGTTGCTGACATTTAGGTTCATATAACAACAATAATTATAGACAGTTTCTTCCAACAACGAAACCTTAAAATCACATTAGTTGTTCATACGATACTATGATCTTAAATCTGATGAAGACTTTTTCATCACCTTTCAAAAATGAGATGATTTAGAGAGAAAGTTCCATAAGATTAAATACTGTGAAAAATATTGTCATTTGATAACTCTTCATGTATGATTTTCATTGTTTCTAGTCTTTAATTATCTTTTTAATATTTGGTCATTGTTGTAGAGAGAGAAAAACAAGAAAGAGGATGAGGAGTGGAATTGTATTTTGTTTTAAAACACTTAATTTATAAACAATTTAAAAACTGGGATGTTGAAGACAATAATTAGTAAAACAACAAGTAAAGAGATAAGGGATAAAACACAAGTCGACTTATCCTAATTCACCAGCAACACAGTAGCTACATCCACTCCCTTCACAAAGAAGGATTTAATACATTATTCAACAATGAAATCACACATTGAATGAATACATTCTAATCAACTAATTGTGTTCAACTCTTCTCAACCATCTTGCTTAGTACAATCACGTTGTTGAGGACGGTAATCACTACTAGGTCAAGTTACAAAGTGTTTAGATTGGTTGGAACTAATTCTAACACAAGAGTGGCTACACATATTTTTACTTTTAGAAGATTCACTACGCGAAAAATGTCATTTTATAGCGCTTATTTTACAGCGTTTACTAAACACAAGCGCTGTTGTAAATATATTTTAAAAATAGCGGAGCCTATAACAACGCTTTTTTGACAAACGTTGTGAAACAAGCGTTGTTGTAGGGTCATATAGCATTTGCGCATAATGTTTACAAGGCTTTTACAGCGCTTGTACTCAAGCGCTGTAAACTGAAGCGCCCTCACATAATGTTTTACAGCGTTTTTTTCACAAGCGCTGTAAAAGTAATGCGCTTTCAAATAATTAAATTACCTATTACAACGCTTTTTTCACAAGCGCTGTAAAAGATATGCGTTATCAAATAATTAAATTACCTATTACAACGCTTTTTTCACAAGCGTTGTAAAAGACATGCGCTTTAAATAAAAATCATTTACTTTTAAATAAATAAAAACAAATTTAAAACAAATTTACGAACCCTCATCACCTCTACTCTGGGTTCCCTCATATCCTCTACGTATTGTGCGGCCATCTACGTTGTCTCGGGTATTTATTAATTTGTTGTTGTCAAAAAATCTTTAGTTTTTTAATAATTGAAAACTAATAAATTGTTACATATTAAATATTTTCTTTTTGAAATTTGTTGATCTGTTCGGTTTTGAAGTTGTTACATAATAATGGACCTTGGTTTCCATTTTCTAATATTAGATATGTTGATATTGGTTTCTTTTTGAAATTTGTTGATCTATTCAGTAGCTTATTATTTTTGTAACTGCATTTATATAGGTGATCATATAATATGGATCGGAAATGGATGTTTGCCAATCGATTGTCAAAAGAGTATGAAAATGGAGTGAAGAAGTTTGTTGAGTTTCAGTGAAGAATGCAAAAGATCCAAATAGAGTCATTTGTCCTTGTTTAAACTGTTGTTTTGGAAAACGCGTTAAAGAAGATGAATTGGAAGGACATTTAATATGTAATGGAATTGATCAAAGCTATACATGTTGGATAAGACATGGTGAGAAAAAAAAGGAAACATTAATTTTGAGAATGGTTCGACATATGCTTCAACTGACTTCGATACAGATACATATGAGCCAGACCGAGTTGAGGAGATTGCAAAAGCAGTTGAAGAAAATCTTCGAGATTGTAAAGTTTGTTGAGTGATGCAGAGAAACCATTATATAATGGCTGTACTAAATTCACAAGACTGTCGGCGATATTAAAGTTATACAACTTAAAAGCGAGTAATGGATGGTCTGATAAAAGCTTCACAGAATTATTAACACTCTTAAAAGATATGTTGTCAGATGATAATGAACTTCCCAGTCGAACCTACGAAGCTAAACGGATTCATGCATGTCCTAACGATTGCATTTTATTTCGAAACGAATATGAATTACTAAAGGCATGTCCGAAATGCAATGTCTCTCGATATAAGAAGAAAGAATCTACTCCAGCAAAAGTCGTTTGGTATTTTCCTATAATACCAAGATTCAGGCATATGTATCGTAGCGAAGAAGATTCAAAACACTTGACATGGCATGCAGATGAAAGAATTAGAAATAGAATGTTTCGACACCCTGCAGATTCCCCACAATGGGCAAAAATTGATCACGAGTATCCTGAATTCAGGATAGAGTCAAGAAATCTAAGACTTGCACTTTCTACTGATGGAATGAATCCACATGGTCTTCAAAACATCTCACACAACACGTAGCCTGTGATTTTGTTGATTTATAACCTACCTCCATGGTTATGTATGAAGTGTAAGTTTATGATGTTGTCTCTGTTAATTTCTGGACCCAAACAACCGGGGAATGATATCGACGTATACTTGACTCCTCTAATCGAAGATTTAAAACGTATGTGGGAGACAGGTGTGGAAGTTTATGATGGGTATAAGAAAGAATGTTTCAATTTGAGGGCTATGTTGTTCGGCACAATTAATGATTTTCCAGCATATGGTAATTTATCAGGATATAGCATTAAAGGTCAGTGTGCATGTCCTATATGTGAAGAGAGTACAAATTGGATGCGGTTGAAACATTGTAAGAAGAATGTGTTTCTTGGACATCGTAGATTTTTACCTTATAGTCATCAGTATCGTGGGTGGAGAAATGCATTCAATGGAAAATCAAAGGAAGGTAAAGCTCCTTTAGCACCGAATGGATATCAAATACTTGAAAAAGTACAAGGTTTGACCAATAAATTTAGAAAACTTTTTGCGGGAGAGCTGGTCAAAACTGGGTGGAAGAAAAAGTCAATTTTCTTTGAATTGCCATATCGGAAGTCATTGTATATAAGACATTTCCTCGATGTGATGCATATTGAAAAAAATGTATTTGATAGTGTTATTGGTACGTTACTCAATGTTTCAGGAAAGTCTAAAGATGGCATCAATGCAAGATTGGACTTGATCGATATGGGAATAAGAAATGAATTGGGTCTCGTAAACAAAGGAAATCGCACATATCTACCTCCAGCTGCTCATACTCTATCTAGAAAGGAAAAAATTGTTTTATGTAAATTTCTACACGAAGTTAAAGTTACAGAACGATACTCTTCAAACATTAAAAATTTGGTTTGTATGAAAGACCTCAAGTTAAAAGGTTTGAAGACCCATGATTGTCATATTCTAATGGAGCATTTGCTACCAATAGGTATACGTTCCATTTTACCTGAAAAAGTTCGACGAGCCTTAGCTAGATTATGTTTCTTCTGCAGGGAAATTTGTAGTAAAGTGATCAACCCTCAGAAATTACCGACATTGCAGAGGGAAATTGTTGTTACTTTGTGTGAGCTTGAAATGTATTTCCCATCCTTATTTTTTGATATAATGGTTCACCTTACTGTTCATCTGGTTAAGGAGACACAACTTTGTGGGGCAGCTTATATGAGATGGATGTATCCGATAGAACGATATATGAAAATATTAAAAGGGTACGTAAAAAGTAGAAGTCGACCAGAAGGTTGTATTGCTGAACGATACATTGTTGAAGAGGCTGCTGAATTTTGTACTGAATATCTGTCCAATGTTGAATCCATAGGGCTTCCCATGTCTCGTCATTCGGGAAGACTATCAGGAGAAGGGATAACTGGAAGGAGACTACTGACTATATCAAGGACAGAATGGGAGCAGGCACAATTGTATGTTCTGCACAATGATGATGAGGTTCAACTGTATGTTACAATACACATTGATCAGTTATCTCGTTTGAACATGAATAGGAATCAAAATTGGATAACTCGAGAGCACAATCGAAGTTTTGTAACATGGTTAAAAAATCACATAATGTCAAAATTTGATATAGACCCCGGATCAATTTCAAATAGATTGAGGTGGCTAGCAAATGGTCCGAGCTTACATGTCTTTTCTTACACTGGTTATGTTATTAACGGCTACAGATTTTATACCAAAGAACAAGATGATCAGACCACTATGCAAAATAGCAGAGTCACTCTCGTAGCTAAAGCGATGCATGTCTTAAGTGCAAAAGACAAAAACCCAATATACGCAAATCTATCATATTTTGGGGTTATCGAGCGCATATGGGAGTTAGACTATGGATAACTCGAGAGCACAATCGAAGTTTTGTAACATGGTTAAAAAATCACATAATGTCAAAATTTGATATAGACCCCGTATCAATTTCAAATAGATTGAGGTGGCTAGCAAATGGTCCGAGCTTACATGTCTTTTCTTACACTGGTTATGTTATTAACGGCTACACATTTTATACCAAAGAACAAGATGATCAGACCACTATGCAAAATAGTGGAGTCACTCTCGTAGCTGAAGCGATGCATGTCTCAAGTGCAAAAGACAAAAACCCAATATACGCAAATCTATCATATTTTGGGGTTATCGAGCGCATATGGGAGTTAGACTACACAATGTTTCGTGTTCCCATATTTGGTTGCAAGTGGGTCGATAATAATAATGGCGTTCGGATTGATGAGTCAAGGTTCTTGCTTGTCGATTTTAATAGGGTGGGATACAAAGACGAGCTTTTTATTTTAGCGTCGCAAGCTCAACAAGTGTTTTATGTCATTGATCATGCTGATGATAAATGGTCTGTTGTCCTATCGACCAATAAAATAAGTGATGATAACAATAATGATGAAGATGTTGGTAATGATATTTTATTTGCAATATCACAACAACCACATGAAATTGATTCAACTGACGATGGTTTATATCTTAGAGATGATCATGATGAGGGAATTTGGACTATTCCATCGTTTGGTATTGTAAATCGACAAACAAATGTGAATCCCACCAGGAAAAGAAGAAGGGCATCTTAATGTACATGTTTAATTGTTTTATATAAGCCATGTAATCCGAACTCAGTTAATGTAAATTTAATTGTTGGAACATGTTTAATTGTTTTATATAAGCAGCCATGTATTTGATTTTCTGATTAATTTATTTTCTGTTTATATTTAGCTTGATTTGAGTACTTTTATACTAAGTTCATGTAATTTAATATAAACTAGTAATTTACATGAACTGAACTGAATATAAATTAGTAATTTACATGAACTGAACTGAATATAAATTAGTAATATACATGAACTGAACTGAATATAAATTAGTAATTTACATGAACTGAACTAAACAGAAAAAGAGCCTTAAATATAAAAATAAAACAATGAAGCACTGTAAAGGGCTTTATAAAAAACATTCATATAACATAAGAAAACAAGGAGGTCTTTTATAGTGCTTCTTGGAAAAAGCGCTGTAAAAGAGCCTTTTTTAAAATAAAATAAAGAGGCCTTTTAAAGCGCTTATTTAAAAAAGCGCTGTAAAAAGCTTTGAAAAAAATATTCATATAGCATAAGAAAACAAGGAGGTCTTTTACAGCGCTTCTTGGAAAAAGCGCTGTAAAAGAGTCTTTTTAAAAATAACATAAGGAGGCCTTTTAGAGCGCTTTTCCAACAAGCGTTGTAAAAGAGCCTTTTTAAAAATAAAATAAGGAGGCCTTTTAGAGTGCTTTTCCAACAAGCGCTGTAAAAGGCTTATAAAAAAACGCTGTAAAAGGGTTTTATATATAACAGTAAACCGCTTCAGTTTCCTCTTCATTACGTAAACTTCACTATCATCTCAACCTTTGTCGTTCTTCTCTTCCTTTGCAAACCCTATCATCTATTCCATTACGAACCTTATTTCCACGATCATCTCCCTCATTTCAAACCTTATTTCTATCCATGATCATCTCTCCCATTACACACAATATCTTTTCATTGAAATACGTAACCCTCATTACGTATTTCTTCAAACCATATTTCTGCAAATCGTATTTCTGCGAACTTTCTGTGAACCCTCATTTCTGTTGTTTAACGTATTTCTTCGAACCCTCGTTATTTAGGTATTGATGTTATTAATTTTTTGTTATCACTAAAATGCATGCTGAGCTTGTTTAAGATATACTGATATTGATATGTACTTAGAATACTGCATGTTGAACTTGTTGTAGATAAATGGATACCACCAAAGATTTAGAATGTCAAAATGAAGAAGTTGTCAACACCAAGACTTACGAAAATGAAGTCAAACGTGGTGCAACTATAATGCAAAAGGTCATAAAAGCAAGGAGCAAAGGCATTAAATTTGAGGTATACTATAATCTGTTTGTTGTTTATTTTTTATCTTTTAATAGCATGTACTTACTATATGAGTTTAGTAGGTTGGATGGAACAAGAGTGGTCAGTCAATCGACCCGAACAACTCCATGTTTGTAAGTTACATTAGGGCTGTTGTTCGTCAAAATATCCCAATTACAATTGATGATTGGAGAGATAAGGCGTTGAAGGATGCCAAAGATATACTATGGAATGACATTCAAGTAACTTTTTTGATCCACTTTTCTGTCATTTATAATTTTTTTTATTGAAATACTTTACTCAAACTATATCTTTATTTCGCTTGCAGACTTCTTTTGTTCTTGATGAGGGGAGAAAGAGTTACGTATTGAGAGTTGCTGGGAAAATCCACCGGGGATTTAGATCTCACCTCTCTAATTTCTATCTAAAAGATAGAGAAGGAAATACGAATGCTGAAGCTCCAAGAATATATAAACATTATATATCAAATGATGAATGGAGTGCATTTGTATCCAAACATTCGGACCCCGCGTTTGTCGTAAGTGATTAATTTATTAGCATTTGTGTTTTATTATTTATATTTTAAATTTTTACACGATTGCTATTTTTTTTATATAGAATATAAGTAAGGCAAATCGCGAAAGGGCAAGAAATCTGACACACCCATACAAAAAATCACGTATGGGATATGCACGTCTTGAGCAAAAACTTGTAAGTAATACTTTGGATGCAAAAAACTTGTAAGCAAAAAATCACGTATGGGATATGAAGTGTAGTGAAAGTGGTTTGCATACTTTGGATGCAAACAAGTGTAGAAGTAATACCAGTTCTACTTACAAACAATCTCAAGATTTCATGATGAACCGGTTTTTACCAGCAGTAAAGGCTATGACTTTAAAACCACCTCAACATGCTCCAAGAAAACAACATGTTCTGTTAGAACAACCTAGCACCAAATTGGTTAGTGAGGAAAAGAAAACCTTTGAATGGCTTGATTAAGTCTTACTCAACAAGGTACACAATATTTCAATCATGTTATTTCTTCCAGACAAGAACAAACTCACAACTGACACAACACATAATGAAATTGGCTTGAAAACTTGTTTTTCCAGTACTCATCAATTCAAAACTTTTGCCTATAAAAGAGAATGAAAGATTACCTTTCAGCAAGCATTGTTGATCCTTCTTCAAACAGTTCTTCCATTATATTTATAACTGAAAGCTTCTTTGATAGCTTACCAGCAGAATCACAAGACTTCTTTCTAAAGAAAAAATCTATCAACTTGTTCCTCTTTCTCGGGGGAGGTGTTGACGACAATTCATTATCAGGTGGGATTATGTCAACTACTATGCATGTTGTATCATCCTTTAAACCTCTTGTTTTTAGTGCTTCCTGGAATACAGTACAAATACATAAATACACGAACTGAAATGCTAACTTTGCAAACATGATGCTAATGAAAAGTCTCAAGCCAAAAGACACGCAGAATTGCAGATTTGGCTTAAAATTAGGCTAGAGAGCCATGTAGAACATATTACCTTGACAACCTGCATATCAGCAAGTTGGGCAGGCAAACCACGGCAAGATTTTGCAGCCATTTCTGATGATAGAGCATCCCATATGCCATCAGAAGCAATTATAAGCCTCCCACCAGTTTTTGATAGCTATAATTCATGACAAAGTGTAAAAGTTTTATCCTGAACACAGACCTAATAGGATGCATAGGCATTATAGTATTGACCTAGAAAGGCATAGACCTCCCAACCAGCATCGAAGGGGGCCAATCTACAATGATTTAGAACCAAACATTTAAAACAAGGATAAGCTAAACGAAATGTCCTTAAATAAGATGCTGAAAACAGTATGCTCACCTCGGCACCACCAACAATGCTAAGCCTCCCAACTTCACCTCCACTAGCTGTAACATGTTCCCTCCTGTTTATATAGTGCAACTCATGACCATGAGAATATAGAAAAAGATAACTGACTCAACCTTAGAGATAAAATCATATTAACACACTCTTCAATATTCTCTTCCAGTCTGTGATCAACTGTTAAGGTGGTAACAACACCACCTTGAGTATCTAGTATACAACGAGAATCTCCAACAGATGCGACAGTCACAGTCCACCGATCAACTATCACAAATGTGGCTATGGTTCCAGAAGTTTCTCCTGTACAAAACCAGATTAAGTTAGGACTCATAAAACCAATTAACAATAGCAGATAAAATTCTTAATCATCCACTTTTGCATTTCCATCCTCTCAATAAGAATAGCTTTTCTATCAACAAAAAAGAAACAAAACCAAAGTCCACACGTCTGCTCTGAAATTCCTTATCAGTCTTAACAAAACCAGCAACCAAAGCTCTAGGTACTCCTTGAATAATTTTTTTCATTACTAATAATTGATTACGGACTCATAAGCATATGTATACTATCCTCATCTAGTTCATTGCCTCAACTTTTCCAGAACCATGAATACCATATGTTAAATTAGCAATGACAATAATAATTGATTGTGACATTTGAATCAGCTTAGACACAAGCTTAATTGAAAATACCTCTATACAAGGAGCAATCGCGACAATGTCGGAACTCTTTGCCTCCTTTAACTTGAAAATAGACTCCAATCTCAGAAAAAAAAACAGTATCTGCAACTAAAGCAATTTGCAAATTGAAAATGTTCAAAGAAACAACACATAGAAACACTAAATTAGAAGAAAAACCCTAAATCAGAAGAAAATCAAAACCTTTGACTCACTGTAGTTCACGAAAATGAATAATGAAACGAGAATAATGAAAAACGGCGAGAAACAAGGCTGAATTAAAACAGAGTGGTGCGCAACACTTACGACGATGATGAGATTACGAAGGCGACGATGTTACGACGGCGACGAGATTACGATAACAGCGAAGTTGAGATGCAACGTAAGGAGATTAAGATTTGATGGTGGCGATGACGACGAGGTGTGACGGTGGTGGTTATGGTTGAGATGTGGCGGCGAGGTGTGACGATGGTGACTATAGTTGAGATGCGACGGCGAGGTGTGAAGGTTGAAATAGGCTGAGGCACAAAAGATCAGTTAGGTTTCTGTGAGGTTCGTGAGGTTTTTGAAATAGGTTATGAAATACGTTTGAATACCACCATCAATTTCACGAGGTTTCTGGTTAGGTTACTTAACAGTATATTTCTTCTAAAAAAATGAACAATTTTATTAGATATACACAAGTTAACTTTAATTTTTTAAGAACAATTATAATAACTTTATTTTTTATTTTTTAGAATACTAAATTTAAATTGTCAAACTAAATCATAGAGTTGAATAAGTTTTTATTAAATTTGATTATATTTAAATTTAATATTATTAAATATTTATTTTTTATTTTTTGAGTTTTGTTTAAAATAGTTTTTTTGTCATAATTTTAATTAAAATTAAAAGTAAATTTTAATTATAAAATAATTTATTTAATTATTGAAGTCAAAACGGAATAGATAAATTTATCAAAACCTTTAATTTACTAAATTTAATAACTATTATAATTAAAACAAATAATTCACCAAATTATTCATAATAATACTGATTGTACTTTGGAACTTGACTAATATTTTTATTTTGTTTAAATAACAATTTTTCTTATTTATATAAAAATAAAACCATAAAAATTGATTTATTTACCTGCGGAATTTGCATAGGATTTGACAAAAATAACTTTGTTGCGGACGTTGCTGCGACACTGATTTCTTAGCTGCAGAAAGAGAGTCGCATGTGAATCCACCGCAAAAGAAAAATTTACCTGCTATTTTACCGGCGGAAAATAATACCGTAGCTATATTCCTAGAAAAGTACAATCCGCAGCAAAATCCTAACGTATTACCCGCGGAATTAGTTTCTCAGGAAAATCCACAGGTAACACGAAGATTTCTAGTAGTGTTAAGACTCAACAGCAAACTGACACGATCAGACTCATTCAGTTGTACTTCCCTAGAATTACTAGGCTTGTCTAGCCCTACCTATATGATGACAAAATAATCTCCACTTAAAAAATTCACGTTAACTTCAAATATTTTTCCAACATCTATTTTGTCCCCTTGTTAGCCTAAATTACGCCATTAAGAGCATCATCTTTAGAACAAGTTGGAAGCATCACTATTTCATCAATTATGGGGTACTAGGAAAAAATTAGATAGAGCTATAGGAAAAAATCAGATAGAGCTAGAGAAAAAATGAATCATAGGCAGCTAATGGAAACAGAATCGGAAGTAGCCAGGGGAAAAACATAATTAGAGGCATTCAAATGATAAATAGAATCAAAGGCAACCAAAGGAAAAATCAATTAGAAGCAGCTAGAGGAAACAAAATCAAACACAAAATCTAATCAAAAGAAGAAAAGCACATTAGAGTCAAAAACTGATCAAATGAGAAAAACAGATCATAGAGGGTTTAGAGAAAATGCATTATTCAATGATTCGCCCGCCACAGTTAACCTCAAATCTTAAATCTTTAATACATCGTAATCATCACATAAACATATGTTGAATGAATGATTTTTAAAAGAGTGAAATGCTATTTTTTAACATATCCTATATACTAAGTCTATCAGTTTTCCTCACTTTTAGATTTTAAGGAACCCATTATTGCAAACCCTGAAAAATCATTTCAAATAAATATAATAAACTAGAATCAAACCCACAAAACCCACATGCAAAATATGAAAACAATTCTAGGAAAAGAACTCACGGTTTAATAGGAATAATTCTTTTTTATTAGAGTTGATTTGAAGAACATGTATACTCTAGAAACTCTCAATTTCTTTAGTCTTTGTGGTTTATTCCCGTTATTGGAGTTCCTCCTACTTGATATTCATTTCTCTTTTAGTACTGTTTTTGGTTGATTATTGAAGATTGAGAGATGGAAACATGCATGCAACTGGTCGGGACAAGTTTGGAAAACTTGAGTGAGCTACTGTGTTTGGAAGATTTTGGAGAGGAGGAGAAATTTGATGGATGAAGGGGACAATGAGCAGTGGTAGTGTTGGGGTTTTCTCCATAATGTTTTGAGAGTTTGTAACTGCAAAATGAAATAAAGGAAGGTGAAAGATGGATTAGTACTCGTGAGTGAAGGAGAAAGAAAGAGAAATAAAGGTAACATGTTCTCTCTTTGCCACTTGTACTTATTAATACTACCACTTTCCTAATCTACTCTTAATCCTAAATTAATATTACTAAAAACACAACATTTACCATTAATAAAATTCTAGTAATTGTAATTAGTACTTAAATCTTACAAATATTTCTAAGATAATGTTATGTTACATTGTGTCTTACATTCTGTTTTACTCTATGTACACTCTCTATCTAAATAGAAACAAAAAACAGATGACAGCAGCAGCAACAACCAAGGCATATATACTTTCTTAATCAATATGGAAACATAAACTATAATTGTAAAATCACATGACAGGCCCTCAAAAACTAGGTGGCCAGATTGTTAATAAAATAACAAAATTAGCTATTATTGGTTCCACAAAATTTGATTCCGTGCTTTTATTCATTAGACTTTGTTGGAATTCAATTATGAGTGGTTAGTCCCACATTGACCAGGAATGGAGGCTATATTGAATATATAAGGAGAATGACCCATAAACCTAATGCCTTAAGGTTTTGGGTTGAGATGTGGTGTCTAAGTCTCTTATGAATCCTTGTTTAGCCCATTTCGAATGTTGGGCTCCCTCGGACTCCCCAACAAGTGGTATCAGAGCCCGGTTTGGCTTGATGAGGGAGCAAAAATGACTTGGATCAAGTGGATCAAGTCTTTTGGTGGACCAAAAAGGACTCGGTGATCAAGTGGATCAAGTCTAGTGGTCAATAAAGGACTTGTATCAAGTGGATCAAGTCTAGTGGTGGGAACTCATAATTGAGGGGGAGTGTTGGAATTCAATTATGAGTGGTTAGTCCCACATTGACCAGGAATGGAGGCTATATTGAATATATAAGGAGAATGACCCATAAACCTAATGCCTTAAGGTTTTGGGTTGAGATGTGGTGTCTAAGTCTCTTATGAATCCTTGTTTAGCCCATTTCGAATGTTGGACTCCCTCGGACTCCCCAACAGACTTAGTAATTGATTTGGATAGTCCAATGTGAAATAAACAGCCAAGATCCATATTGTGTAAAATTGTTGAGTTCTACATTACCTATTATACGCTTAACTTTTATTAAACACGCAATTGAATTGATTTTATATCGAGTGTATGAGAATGTTTTGATGGCTTTTAGATTAACTTTTAAAAATAATTCTATTTTATAAAATACACGAAATTCAGGATAGTTCTTAATAAATAAATAAGAAAACTAAATTTGAATCCCTAACAAATTATTTAGTGTATTAGTCCAATTATTTAACACAATAGGATTTGTTTTCCTGTTTTTATGAATTATGTTAATGTTGATGTGAACTCCATCTGTCTTTTAATTGACCATATGTAACAAATTAACATAATGTTACTGATATAAAAACAATATTCGAGGATAATTTGGTCCTAAAATGACTTTTAAAATCCATAAATCAGAAAATTTCATCTTTCTATTTTATTTCTTCTTTCTTCTTCCAACATTGAATTCTTAAATTCACATAATTTGTTCATACTATACTATGTTCCTAAATGTAACGAGACTCGTTTTAATTAGTAGATTTATTATATCCTATGTTCCTAAATGAATTTTACAAAAACTATAGATCCAAGTCTTGTACTAATAAATTTAAAAGAAAAATTTGATTTGGTGGACTCTCCGTTTTTGAAAAAAAATATATAGTTGGAATTTTGATTTTATAATAGGATGATTTTTAATTCACAAATATCATAGATTCATGGCTTATGATAGTAGATCTAAAGGAAAAATCAAATTTGGAAAACTCTGAGTTTTACTAAAAAAAAATGAATTTATGTTAGTAAAATTGATATTGAAGTTTTTAATTTTTTTGTTTTTGAAAAAATGAAATTTTTTCCCTTCCTAAACATAAATGGCCGAACCTAAACCTGTTAATTAGGGTTTGGGTTTTATAAATTTTTGTTGTATACAAAAATATTGTGATCTTAGTTTTAAAAAGGGTTGAAAACTTAACGAGTTTTTGTTTAAAGTGTTGTTAAAATTTTTAGAGTTTTAAAAGTGTTAACAAAAATATAGAAATTATATGATTATTGAGTCGTGCTAGTATATGAGAGGTTGTACATTGTGATTTATGCCTCTCGATGAGGGTTTGAAATTTCGTAATCATGTGCACTGACATATAAGCATTTTATTAGGGTTCTTTGGCACACAAGTATTTTATCCACAAGTGTTTGTTGTTAACAAAAAATTAAACTCTAGCTTTTAGTAATTTGGGTGTTACATTCATCATATGCATGCTTTTCATTATTTTAAATATTTAATTATTTTATTTATTTATCTTTGGTCATTGTGACACCCCAAATCACAAAATAATCAATTTAATTTTACAAGCATTCAAGTCATATAAAACAATAAAAATTGTGGTTTTTAATAACATCTTGCACTACAAGAATTTTTCAATTTTGCGACACTTGACCTGCGACGGTTCTGAAATAACCGCTCTCACCACCACTTTGCGACGATTCCTTAGGCGGTTTTTGTCAACCTTTGCCACTGTTTAAAGCACAAATAACCCCGCATTTCATTTTCCACCCTCACCACCACTTTGCGATAGTTCTTGGGGTGGTTTTTGTCAACCGCCTCCGCTATTTAAAGCACAAACCCCGCATTTCATTTTCTAGATTTTGTACTCTCATTTCTCAATCTCGCATGTATTCCTTTCTCAATCCTGCGTGTGTTCCTTTCTCAATCCTAAAATTTCTGAAAACCCCCAAATCTCTCAACCTTTGTCAACAGTGAAGGAAACGAAATCCAACATTGAAGAAAAACGAAATCACCCCTGTCAAAGAAGGTGATTTATCATCTTGGAAACAAAATCAACTCTTGCAAAGGAAATCTCTCAATCTATCAATTTCTCAAATTGCTAAAAGGGAAAAACGAAAACTAATAACTCCGAGGGTACCGTTTCTCACTTCGATCTTTGACGAAAACTAATAACCCTTTCTTTTTGTTATAATGGCTTGGATTGTAATAATCATGTGTGTGCTTGTTACTGATTTAGATGTTATGAATGAACTTTTCAAGGGATGATGAAATGCATCATGGAGGTTCTATACATTTGGGGGAAGGTCACTGTTGTTTTTAGTATATTATATTCAAAGTTTATGCTTGAATATAGGTTATACTAAATTTTGGTATTTCTTAAAACTTGGATTTCTTTTAATTAGTTTAGCTTTTTGAGTGTGCTTATACTAATCCTAAGTTATTTTGATCTTCTCTGCAACTATTCTTTCTGCTTTTCAATTTCTGCACCAACAGTCCCTCTTATTTTGCTTAATATTATGTTTGAATATTAGTAGCAATGAACTTTGATGGTTAGTTACGTATATGTGTTTAGTTTTGTACATTAATCTATTTTAAGTCATTATATGTGTATGGAATAAAGCACTTGAATTGTTTCCCTCAACTTCAACGTAGTGGTCATACCGCTACCCGCTACACCGCTATAACGTTTTGGGGGTATTATTAATAATAATGGTTTAATAGCATTACATAATGATGTACTATATACATTCCTAAATCCCATTGACACTAAATGTAATGTTGGGTTTTGCTTTTAAAGCATATACCTTAAAAGTGAAAAAATTTGATGATATCTTAAATGTGCTTTTGTTTACATCTCAAAAGTGTTTTGTTTTATGTACATACCATTGCTTGTATAACCAAAAGTCAAAACCTATAAAAAATTCTTCTTTTTTAGAGTATCCAAAGATTAAACCTTTTATTTATCTCAGTTTTATATTTTTTGCACGTGTAAACTTGAGATTTGGCATTAACTACTGGCAAGTATATTTTTCACTTAATCCTCGAGATTCATGAATTTATAAAGTTCCTGCATATACTTGTACTTTTTGTTTAAATTTCGTCACTCATGTTTCCCTTGTTTTCAAGGAACTTGTTTCAAAAGTAATTTATTTTCAATTCCTGAATTCTATGTAACACTGAAAATTTAGATTGAAAACGTTTTTTTATATCTGACACATGGTTATTAAATGACTTATATTTTCTTAAATTATTACTATCAATATAAATGTCGTACTTAGTATCCATGTCAATGCTTCATAACTTATTATTTCAAGTCTTGTTTATAATTCCTCTCACTCTTGTAATCTCTAGTGTGAAGTGTTCCTTAGATAGTTTGGTTATGATGAATTAATGTTATAAAGCCTATGGTGATGTTTGCAAATGAATTGAAATGGTAGAAATGGTAGAAATTGTAGTTGCAATGAGTGCTTGGTGCATTGATGATACGTGGGATATATGTTTTTATTGAATAGGGAGGTAAGTATGGTAGATGGAATATCGAGAGGTAGGTGAAAGGTTATGTTTGAAAATATCAAATTGTGATTTGTGAACTTAAAGTTGCTAGCTGGTGAGTAAATTGAAGTGTAGCATCAATGAGTATATACATGATTGAAGGCTACACCATTAATTCTTTGTTGGTGAATGTTGGTGTTCTTGCTTAAAATAATATATTGCTGGAATTTTTTGGCGATATACTCACACTTCTAATAAGATCGCGCTGAGTCTTGGCAGCGGTCTGTGCGGCGACAGAAGCAGCCATGTTATTCATAGCCTCCGCCATTTGATCATTCCTATTAGCGTTGGCTCTCGGAGCGTCATTCCTTCTTGGCGGCATGGTTTCCTATAAAACCATCATCAAGTAGAGTCTTAACACTACTTCAAATAATTCCAAACTAACGTCCGACTATAACAACACATAATAATCATATTGGACTTGACAACTCAAGTCACCTAAACCGAAACATGATCAGATAACAACTCCTAACCTATAGGTCGACCTACAATCTATAACCAAGGTTCCACAGCCCCCAAAGAAAACCAAACCAATGCTCTGATACCACAATGTAACACCCCGTTTTTCAAAGCGAGGGTGTATATTTTTTTTTTCAAAAGAAATTAAAATAAAACAGAGAAATAAATAAAGAAATGCCTTTGGATAAATAATTGAGTCATTATAATTTACAAGCAGCGGAAAAGTTTCTCCAAATATAAATCCAAAACATTTACACAACAACAAATGGTACATGGAACCCATTCAAATAGGATGTCAAACTGACAATATTAGTATAAGTACAGTTTTCCAAATTAAAAATACTTCAACCCAAAAAGAAGGACGCCTAGTCCCTATGCATCAACCTAATCTGATCATCCTACCAAAAAAACTATATACCCTGAGTGATCTCCACGCGCCCCGTGGGATCCTCCTATCGTAACTGTAGTCAAGCGCTCCCATCTCCATTCCCGTCCGTAGGGTACGAACCGGTAGGACCGTCCTGACTCTCATCTGAGGGCAAAGCCCAGATTTCCACAATAATTGTAAAGGGTCACCAACCGAAAAATAACAGATTTCCACACATAGCATTTAAATTTTTAAATGCTCAAAATAACTTTTCAACTAAGCATGCACCTTAACAGGATTTTCAATATGCAAAAAGTTCATACAATACTGGCCAATTAGAAATGAAAACAAAATAAAGTTCTCAATCCCCTAATTAAAACATAACAAATCAAGACATGGATAAGTTAATGTGCAATCAATCATTTAACTCAAACTGAGGATTTTCACTAAGCCAATCGATTGGGAAATCGATTGGGGTGAAGGATTTTAATGAAAACAGAATCCTGGGCTGAAGTCAATCGATTGGGAAATCGATTGAGTGAGTACTGAGCCCCTAGGTTTTAAGCCAATCGATTTCCAAATCGATTTGGTCGAATATGGTTGAGTCCCTGACTTAAAGCCCAATCGATTGGGCAATCGATTTCTTAAATGATTTTTGAAAACTGATTACGAAATCGATTGGCCAATCGATTTTTTCAATTTGGCAAGGTCCCTGTTTACCCATCCAATCGATTGAGAAATCAATTTCCCTGATCATTTTTCCAAAAATTCATGAATTAACTCAAGAAGAGATTCCCCATTCTTAATACTGATTTATCTTAATGATTTTCAAAACAAAATGTTAAGCAAACAGACATATTAAGAGATTCCCCATTCTTAATACTGATTTATCTTAATGATTTTCAAAACAAAATGTTAAGCAAACAGACATATTAAGAGATTCCCCATTCTTAATACTGATTTATCTTAATGATTTTCAAAACAAAATGTTAAGCAAACAGACATATTAAGAGATTCCCCATTCTTAATACTGATTTATCTTAATGATTTTCAAAACAAAATGTTAAGCAAACAGACATATTAAGAGATTCCCCATTCTTAATACTGATTTATCTTAATGATTTTCAAAACAAAATGTTAAGCAAACAGACATATTAAGAGATTCCCCATTCTTAATACTGATTTATCTTAATGATTTTCAAAACAAAATGTTAAGCAAACAGACATATTAAGAGATTCCCCATTCTTAATACTGATTTATCTTAATGATTTTCAAAACAAAATGTTAAGCAAACAGACATATTAAGAGATTCCCCATTCTTAATACTGATTTATCTTAATGATTTTCAAAACAAAATGTTAAGCAAACAGACATATTAAGAGATTCCCCATTCTTAATACTGATTTATCTTAATGATTTTCAAAACAAAACGTTAAGCAAACAGACATATTAAGAGATTCCCCATTCTTAATACTGATTTATCTTAATGATTTTCAAAACAAAATGTTAAGCAAACAGACATATTAAGAGATTCCCCATTCTTAATACTGATTTATCTTAATGATTTTCAAAACAAAACGTTAAGCAAACAGACATATTAAGAGATTCCCCATTCTTAATATACTTTTGACTTAAACGATTTCCACACAAAACATTCAGTAAACAAGACATTAAGAGATTCCCCATTCTTAATTCTCATTTACTGAAACGATTTTCAAAAACGATAGTTAAGTAACCGAGACATTAAGAGATTCCCCATTCTCAACGCCTAGTTAACTTAAACATTTTCCTCAAACGCACATTAAGTAAACCGAGGTATTAAAAGATTCCCCATTTTTAATACTCGTTTAACTCTAATGGTTTTCAAATTCCACAGAAACAAACTCAAATATACTCTCACATTCAATCCATAATTCACACCAAAACACATCAATCAACAAACATCAAGTATGAACACGCCAAATACGACGAACACAAATCAACACAACATAACACCCAAATACATCAGACTTCATTTACTCATAATCATACACAAGTGACTTTAAATTCATTTTTCCCCAACTCATTACATTCAACCCTAACAAATTCCTTCTCACACAACCACATATAAGTCCCTAATGCAAACTAGAAGTTTGGAAGGAGCCCTTACCTTAACGTTAGCTTTAACATGGGTTTCCGGTACCGCGAGTAAAACCGGTAAAATCTTCGCTCGCAACGTCGCCTCCAAATTGGTCCCCTTGCACCGTGGTGTGGCAGTGAGCAACTTTCCCTTCTAACTCTTCGCGAAATGAAACTTAGATCTAGAAGAAACGGAGGGGGTTTGTGTTTGAATCTCTAATACCGTTTTCCTACGTTTTCGAATCAAAGAGGAATAGTGGAGTCGAGAAATCTTTGTTCTAACACTCACCCAACCTTGGGTTACTAGTCTTGAAGAAAAGAAAGCAAAGAAAATGAAAATGGGAGAAGGAGGGAAAAATGGGTCGCGGGTAGCAGATGAAGAAGATGGAAAATTGGATTTTCCTTCCTTTCTTTTTCTTTCCTTTGTTTTTTTCCTTTCTTCCTTTCTTCCTTTTTCCTTCTTTCCTTTTTATATTCTTTTCTTTTCCTTTTCCTTCCTTCTAGTTTTCCTTTCTGTTTCCCTCCAAACAAACATATCTATATAATAAATATAACTTAACAAATATCTCAAAATATCTAGATATCTATTAAATTACAATTTCACCCGTAACGCATTAAATTCTCCGTAAAGGATTCACCGTACTTAATTCAATTTATTTATCGACGAGAACTTCTAATCGACATCAAAATATATTTTTGATTATAAAAAGTCCAAAATATTATTAACTTTGGCTAAAAAGTCTCCGAGCCAAAATCCAAAATACACCAAAAATACATAAAGGGTACTTTAAAATTATGGGTCTTACATTACTACCCCCTATAAAAGTTTGAAATATTTGTTTGATCAGAAGGAGTTGAACATGCGCCAGAGACGATGGATGGAGACTCTCAAGGATTTTGATTTCACACTGCAGTACCACCCTGGGAAGGCCAATGTAGTGGCTGATGCATTGAGCAGAAGAAGTGTATCGGTGTCTTCAACAATTATGGCTAGACAACAAGAGTTGTGGGAAGCTTTTAGAGACCTACACTTGAACGTAGAGTTTGCACCGGGAATTTTGAAATTCGGAATGATTAAAATTTCGAGTGGACTACTTGAAGACATTGCAAATTCTCAAGATGACGTCTTAATACAAGAGAAGAGGAACCTAATAGTGCAAGCGAAGACGACTGAGTTCAAGATTGGATCAGATAATATTTTGCGATGTAATGGTAGGATTTGTGTACAAGGGAAGACGACTGAGTTCAAGATTGGATCAGATAATATTTTGCGATGTAATGGTAGGATTTGTGTACCAGAAATTACAGATATGCGGAAAACGATTTTAGAAGAGGCTCATAAGAGTAAGCTGAGTATTCATCCTGGAGCAACAAAGATGTATCAGGATTTGAGGCAGAATTATTGGTGGCCAGGAATGAAGAAACATGTGGCGGAATATGTATCCACTTGTCTAACTTGTCAGAAAGCGAAGGTGGAACATCAGCGACCTGCTGGAATGTTGCAACCTTTAGATATACCTGAATGGAAGTGGGACAACATTTCCATGGATTTTATAACCGGATTACCAAAGACAAGGAGAAAGAATGATTCCATATGGGTGATAGTGGATCGACTAACTAAATCTGCTCACTTTTTGCCGGTAAGGACCACCTATAAGGTAGATCAGCTAACGGAGATCTACATTGCTGAAATTGTGAGGTTACACGGGGTACCATCGAGCATTGTATCAGACCGTGATCCGAAGTTCACATCACATTTTGGGGGAGCATTGCACGAAGCATTGGGAACAAAGCTACGATTGAGTTCAGCTTACCATCCACAAACGGACGGACAGACTGAAAGGACGAATCAGTCCCT
>NC_021164.2:16235653-16259125 GCF_000331145.2 Cicer arietinum | reverse complement strand
GAAACCCACGTTAAAGCTAACGTTAAGGTAAGGGCTCCTTCCAAACTTCTAGTTTGCATTAGGGACTTATCTGTGGTTGTGTGGGAGGGAATTCGTTAGGGTTAAATGTATTGATTTGGGATAAACTGAATCTAAGGCGTTATGGGTAAAACCTTAGAGTTAGGTTTTGGTTATATTGATGAATGTTTTGTGAAAAATGAATTTAAACTCTTTTATGTATGAGTTTGAGTAAATGTAATCTGATGTATTTGAGTGTTGTTATGTTGTTTTGTGTTCGTCGTATCTGACGTGTTTGGAGTGATACTGATGAAATTTGATTTGTATGGTTGGATTTCGTGGATAAATGAATGGATGTGCTTTGGTATTTATGTGTGAATTGAATTTGATAATATGTTTGAGTTGGCTTTGTTGTGGAATTTGAAAACCATTAGAGTTAAACGAGTATTAAAAATGGGGAATCTTTTAATATCTGCATTTGCTTAACGATTGTTGTGGATGAAGTCTGTGTATGCTCATGCATTTCATTTTGGTAAATCGTGCTGACCCGTGATAGGTGGTACGTTTATGATTTACGCTTTTTAGTAAATCGTGCTGGCCCGTGATAGGTGGCACCTCGGTAAACTGTATTGGCCTGTGATAGGCGGTACGTTTACGACTTACGCTTTTTCTTTTAGTAAATCGTGCTGGCCCGTGATAGGTGGCACCTCGGTAAACTGTATTGGCCTGTGATAGGCGGTACGTTTACGACTTACGCTTTTTCTTTTAGTAAATCGTGCTGGCCCGTGATAGGTGGCACCTCGGTAAACTGTATTGGCCTGTGATAGGCGGTACGTTTACGACTTACGCTTTTTCTTTTAGTAAATCGTGCTGGCCCGTGATAGGTGGCACCTCGGTAAACTGTATTGGCCTGTGATAGGCGGTACGTTTACGACTTACGCTTTTTCTTTTAGTAAATCGTGCTGGCCCGTGATAGGTGGCACCTCGGTAAACTGTATTGGCCTGTGATAGGCGGTACGTTTACGACTTACGCTTTTTCTTTTAGTAAATCGTGCTGGCCCGTGATAGGTGGCACCTCGGTAAACAGTACTGACCCGTGATAGGTGGTACGTTTATGATTTACGCCTTTTAGTAAATCGTGCTAATCCGTGATAGGTGGCACCTCGGTAATTGGTACTTTGGTCTGCGATAGGCAGTACAATTATGATTTACGGCCCTTCGAGGAGGGTTTTGGTTTGGAATTCCGAGTCCATGCATTTTGGCATATACGCATTGCATTAGGGTGCTTGGCACACGAGTCGTGTTTGAATCAAGTTTATGATTGAGTGGTTTGAATAGGTATTGTCGTGGTAAGTGTTATGTTTTGGAATTTGGTGATAACATGTTTGATTGCAATACCATTTCGAAACCCATGATGTTGTAGTAATTGTGTTATAAGTGTTAAGTGTTATGTTTTGGAATTTGGTGATAGCATGTTTGATTGCAATACTATTTCGAAACTCAAGATGTCGTTGTGATTGCTCTATAATTGCTAAGTGTGATTGTTTGGATTTGTGTGTAAGTGTTGATTGGTTTCGAAACCCTTTAAAAAGCTGAATTTTGCTGAATTTTGCTGTTTTCCTGTTGCTGTCTGATGTGTATTCGAATACAGAAAGCTGTATTCGAATACAACAAAGTTGTTTTGTTAAAAACTTCATTTTTCAACCTTGTTTATGAATGTTTGGCATATGAAAACCCTTTTAAGGTGCATACTATGTTGAAAGATTATTTTGTGCATTCAAAAACTTAAATGTTATGTGTTAACTGTTAATTTCGATTGGTGACCCTTTACAACTATTGTGGAAATCTGGGCTTTGCCCTCAGATGAGAGTCAGGACAATCCTACCGGTTCGTACCCTGTAGATGGGAATGTAGACGGGAACGCCTGACTGGAGCTATGTTAGGAGGATCTTACGGGACGCGTGGAGATCACTCAGGGTGTATAGTTTGTTTTGGTAGAATGATCAGATTAGGTTGACATAGAGGGAACATATGTCTTTATTTTGGATTGCGTTTATTTTAAATTGGAAGATTGTATATATACTAATATTGTATGTTTGACATTTTATCATGATGGGGTCTATGTACCACTTTTTGAAGTGTAAATACTTTGGATTCGTATTTCAAAAACTTTTTCGCTTCTTGTAAATTCTGTTGACTTATTTGTCGTTGTGTTACGACTTAAATGTTTATCCAAAAGTATTTTCTTCTTTATTCCTTTGTTTTTATGAATCTCTTTTGAAAAAAAAAATATACCCTCGCTTTGAAAAACGGGGTGTTACATTGTGGTATCAGAGCTTTGGTTTGGTTTTCTTTGGGGGCTGTGGAGCCTTTGGTTTAGGTTGTAGGCCAACTGTAAGTTGGGAGTCGTTATCTGATCATGCGTCGGGGTAATTGGTCTGAGTTGTCCGATCAGGGATAGTTATTATGTGTTGATATCGAAAGTTAGTTTTAGAATTATTCATTCTAGCGTTAACACTCTTCTTGGTGTTGGTTTTGGGGAAACACTACCTCCAAGAAGGAACGACTTTGCAAGAATGAACGTCAGTGGGGATGATCAAATGGTTGAAGATACAAATAACATGGATGTTTCTGCTGTTGCACAGACAACTGCAAAGACTCTGCGGGATCTGGAGAAGAAGGAAAGAGAGTTATGTGCTATTGAGTCAAGAAGATTAAAGATTTTCGTTGTTACCATCCTCCAAAGTTCAAGGGTGATGAGAACTCAGGAAAAGAGCTGATTAGTGGATTCAAGAAAATGGAAAAGATCTTCGAGATGACGGATTGTCAGGCAGAGTTGAAGCAAATCATGACGACATGGGATTTAGGAAATGGTTCCAAGGACACAGAAGCTATGTGTTGGTGTTAACTCGAAGATGATGAATATGGATGGATTGACATGAGACTAATAAAGGATTTCATGTAAGGATCTAAGTGGGGAACATTTACGCCAAGTTCTTGAGATTTTACGCAAGAAGCAATTGTATACCAATCTGTCAAAGTGTGAATTTTGGCTAGAGAAAGTGAATTTCTTAGGACATGTGTTAACCAAGGAAGGAATCATTGTAGATCCGGCTAAGATTGAGGCGGTTCTCGCTTGGAAACATCCTCAGACTGTCACTGACATACGAAGCTTTGTAGGACTGGCAGGGTACTAAGGAGGTTCATTAAAGGTTTTGCTAAGATTGTGGCTCCACTGACTTTAGATACCAGAAATTATCAACCGTTCGAGTGGATTACTTGAAGACATTGCGAATTCTCAGGATGACGTCTTAATTCAAGAGAAGAGGAATCTAATAGTACAAGGGAAGACGACTGAGTTCAAGATTGGGGCTGATAATGTTTTGCGGTGTAATGGTAGGATTTGTGTACCAGAAATTACAGCTATGCGGAAAACAATTTTGGAAGAGGCGCATAAGAGTAAGCTGAGTATTCATCCTGGAGCAACAAAGATGTATCAGGATTTGAGGCAGAATTATTGGTGGCCAGGTATGAAGAAACATGTGGCGGAATATGTGTCCACTTGTCTAACTTATCTAACTTATCAGAAAGCGAAGGTGGAACATCAGCGACCTGCTGGAATGTTGCAACCTTTAGATATTCCTGAATGGAAGTGGGACAGCATTTCCATGGATTTTATAACCGGATTACCAAAGACAAGGAGAAAGAATGATTCCATATGGGTGATAGTGGACCGACTGACTAAATCTGCTCACTTTTTGCCGGTAAGGACCACCTATAAGGTAGATCAGCTAACAGAGATCTACATTGCTGAAATTGTGAGGTTACACGGGGTACCATCGAGCATTGTATCAGACCGTGATCCGAAGTTCACATCACACTTCCTCTGAACCTCACGCGAGCAAAACCCAAAATTCCATCCTTCTCCATTTTTCGTTTTCGTTGCTTCCTTTTCTTCAAAGCTAGTGACCCAAGGTTGGGTGAGAGTTAGATCAAGGTTTTCGCAACTCCACTCTTCCTCTTTGATTCGAAAACGAAGAAAAACGGTTTTGAGATCCAAACACAAACCCCTCCGTTTCTTCTAGATCCAAACCTCATTTCTCGAAGAGATAGAAGGGAAAGTTGCTCACCACCACGCTACGGTGCTAGTGAACTAATTTGGAAGCGGCGTTGCGAGCGGAGATTTTACCGGAATTACTCGCGGTACCGGAAACGCGCGTTAAAGCTAACGTTGAGGTAAGGGCTCCTTCCAAACTTCTAGTTTGCATTTAGGGACTTATCTGTGGTTGTGTGGGAAGGAATTTGTTAGGGTTAAATGTATCGATTTGGGGAAAAACCAAACTAGTGCGTTATGGGTAACAACCTTAGAGTTAGGTTTTGTTTATATTGATGAATGTTTCGTGGTAAATGAATTTGAATGTCATTGTGTGTGATTATGAGTAAATGAAATTTGATGTATCTGTGTGTTATGTTGCTTTGATTTGTGTTCGTTGTTTTTGACATGCTCTTAATTGATATTGATGAAATTTGATATGTGTATGGTTGGATTTGTGAATAAATGAATTGATATGTTTTGATGTGAGAATTTGTTGAGTTTGTGTTGTGTGAAATTTGAAAACCATTAAGTTAAATGAGTATTAAGAATGGGGAATCTCTTAATGTCTCGTTTACTTAATGTGCGTTTGTTTGTGAAAAATCGTTTAAGTTAACTGGGCGTTAAGAATGGGGAATCTCTTAATGTCTCGTTTACTTAATGTGCGTTTGTTTGTGAAAAATCGTTTAAGTTAACTGGGCGTTAAGAATGGGGAATCTCTTAATGTCTCGTTTACTTAATGTGCGTTTGTTTGTGAAAAATCGTTTAAGTTAACTGGGCGTTAAGAATGGGGAATCTCTTAATGTCTCGGTTACTTAATATTTTGTTTTAAAGAAAAATCGTTTAAGTTAACTGGGCGTTAAGAATGGGGAATCTCTTAATGTCTCGGTTACTTAATATTTTGTTTTAAAGAAAAATCGTTTAAGTTAACTGGGCGTTAAGAATGGGGAATCTCTTAATGTCTCGGTTACTTAATATTTTGTTTTGAAAACCGTTTAAGTTAACTGGACGTTAAGGAGGGGGAATCTCTTAATGTCTCGGTTACTTAATATTTTGTTTTAAAGAAAAATCGTTTAAGTTAACTGGGCGTTAAGAATGGGGAATCTCTTAATGTCTCGGTTACTTAATATTTTGTTTTGAAAACCGTTTAAGTTAACTGGACGTTAAGGAGGGGGAATCTCTTAATGTCTCGGTTACTTAACATTTTGTTTTGAAAACCGTTTAAGTTAACTGGGCGTTAAGAATGGGGAATCTCTTAATGTCTCGGTTACTTATTATTTTGTTTGGAAAATTGTTTAAGTTAACTGGGCGTTAAGAATGGGGAATCTCTTAATGTCTCGGTTACTTATTATTTTGTTTGGAAAATTGTTTAAGTTAACTGGGCGTTGAGAATGGGGAATCTCTTAATGTCTCGGTTACTTAATGTTCGTTTTTGAAAATCGTTTCAGTAAATGAGTATTAAGAATGGGGAATCTCTTAATGACTTATTTACTGAATGTTTTGTCTTGAAAATCGTTAAGTTAAATGAGAATTAAGAATGGGGAATCTCTTAATGTCTCGCTTTTTTATGTGTGTTTCGGTAAATCGTGCTGACCCGGGATAGGTGGCACCTTGGTAAACAGTACGGGCCCGTGATAGGCAGTACGTTTACGATTTACGTTTGGTAAGTCGTGCTGACCCGGGATGGGTGGCACCTCGGTAAACAGTACGGACCCGTGATAGGTAGTACGTTTACGACTTACGTTCCTGAGGGAATTGTGTTTGGTAAGTTGTGCTGACCCGGGATAGGTGGCACCTCGGTAAACAGTACGGACCCGTGATAGGTAGTACGTTTACGACTTACGTTCCTGCGGGAATTGCGTTTGTCCGTGAGAGACTGCGCAGGGGTTTGTCCGTGAGAGACTACGCCCTGGTTTAAGTTAGATGAGAATTAAGAATGGGGAATCTCTTAATGTCTCGTTTACTCGTGTATGTTTTGGTAAGTTGTGCTGACCCGGGATAGGTGGCACCTCGGTAAACGGTACGGACCCGTGATAGGTAGTACGTTTACGACTTACGTTCCTGAGGGAATTGTGTTTGTCCGCGAGAGACTACACCCTGTTGATTTGTGAACTGTTGGTTCATTTTGTTTGTGTAGTAATGTGTTATAAATGCTAAGTGTTATGTTTTGGAATTTGGTGATAACATGTTTGATTGCAATACCATTTCGAAATCCATGATGTCGTAGTAATTGTGTTATCAGTGTTAAGTGTTAAGAATTGGGATTATGCATGAATGTGATTGAGTTAGTTTATGAATTTTTGAAAGAATACACAGGTAAATCGATTTCCCAATCGATTGGATAGTAAACAGGGACTTGGCCAAATGGACAAAATCGATTAGCCAATCGATTTTGTAATCAGTTTTCGAAAATCATTTACGAAATCGATTGCCCAATCGATTGGGCCTAAGTCAGGGACTCATCCATATTCGACCAAATCGATTTGGAAATCGATTGGCCATTAAGTCAGGGGCTCAGCTATCCTGTCAATCGATTGCCCAATCGATTGAATCAAGCCAGAGTTCAAAATTTCACTAAAAACCTTCAGGAAATCGATTTGGAAATCGATTGGTATTAAGTCAGGGGCTCCGTTATCCTGTCAATCGATTGCCAAATCGATTGATTCAGCCCAGGATTTTGTTTTCATTAAAAACCTTCACCCCAATTGATTTCCCAATCGATTGGCTCAGTGAAAATCCTCAGTTTTAGTTGTATGATTGATTGCTCATGAATCTATCCATGTCTTGATTTGTTATGTTATAATTAGGGGAGTGAGAACCTCATTTTGCTTTCATTTTTAATTGGCAAGTATTGTATTGAACTTTTCACATATTGGAAATCCTGTTAAGGTGCATGCTTAGTTGAAAAGTCATTTTGAGCATTTAAAAACTTAATTGCTATGTGTTAACTGTTATTTTTCGGTTGGTGACCCTTTACAACTATTGTGGAAATCTGGGCTTTGCCCTCAGATGAGAGTCAGGACGGTCCTACCGGTTCGTACCCTACGGACGGGAATGGAGATGGGAACGCTTGACTGCAGTTACGTTAGGAGGATCTCACGGGGCGCGTGGAGATCACTCAGGGTGTATAGCTTTTTGGTAGGATGATCAGATTAGGATGATGTATAGGGACTAGGCGTCCTTCTTTTTGGATTGGAGTATTTTTAGTTTGGAAAACTGTACTTATACTAATATTGTCAGTTTGACATCTTATTTGAATGGGTTCCATGTACCATTTGTTGTTGTGTAAATGTTTTGGATTTATAATTGGAGAAACTTTTCCGCTGCTTGTAAATAATAATGACTCAATTATTTATCCAAAGGCATTTCCTCGTTTATTTCTCTATTTTAGTTTAATTTCTTTTGAAAAAAAAATATACCCTCGCTTTGAAAAACGGGGTGTTACAAAAGGGACATGCACAAGGTCAAATTGGAGGAAGAGAAATTCAAATGATCGATGCCATGGAAGAATCTTGGAAAAAAAAAAAAGGAAGGTCGAGAGATGATGACGATGAACAGTAATAGATAGTGATTGTGTTTTAGGATGGAAGGGAAAGTGTATTTGATGATGAAATAAATGAAAGTCTGAATGGTTTTTGGGTACCCATGAGTGAGAGATCAAAAAAGAAAAATAGGGTGTTTCCTTCTTTTGACACTTGTGCTTATTAATACTATCAGATTCTTATCCCAACCTTGAACATAAAACAAATTGTGATTAAAAATATTTAGTGTCTAAAAATTCTAATAATCTAATTACTAACATAATTTTGTAATTATTTCTAAAGTAGCGAGAGGACTGTTACAACCAATGTGCGAAAAAATTCTTGTACATACTTATATACACAAGATAGACCAAATAAAACAAATCCAAATATTCTATCATATAAATTATGTTAGATTTACTCTTAATCTAAATATAACTTATTTAGTACAATTTTGAGATGGTTCAATATTTTTATAGAGAACAATTTTCAACATTTGAATAAAACATTTATTTATTGGTCCAATTAAGTAACTTTATAAAGCTACTTTATTTTTTAAAATTAGTATCTAAAATATATCTATATATACATGATGAAATATGATTGAGTACACATGTAAATAAGTTTTATATTAATCAGTTATACAGATAAGATCCAATTTTATATTATCTCAAGTTTTAATTTTACCTGATGACTAATAGTTCATGCATTTTTTTCCTTATTTAATTATTTGTGGCAACTATGTAGTTGTATATACAATTAATATAAAGGTTAACTCATGTAGAGTGCCAACGACACCAAGGGAAGATAGGAGATAGATATAATTAACTGGTATTGTAAATACTCTTTCAGTTTTTCCAAGAGTTGTAACATTGTTGAATAAATTTCATTAAATTTAACATATAATAAAATGACCATTGAAATATAATATAGCGACTATGATGGAGACATTAAGGCTCCTAACTAGTATAAAACATGATTATTCCCCATATATTTTAAGCACAAACATTAAAACCACTTATCAAAATGGCTTCCTTTTTCTTGTCCTTACTAGTTTTGTTCTTTGCTGCTCTCATCATTGTTCCACAAGGCCTTGCAAATGTTTACCAAGTCCAACAAAAGGGTAGGGGTAAACCCATAGGTCCAAAGCCACCAATTCCAAACACTTCCGCAAATGTTTATGAATTCCAGCCAAATGATATGGGTACTGGAAGACCCATAGATAAACCACCGCCACCACCTGAAGTATAAGCTTTGATATCTATTAAATAAGCCATATATCTATTAAATAAGTCATTGGTGCTTTGTATTATACAAGTTAATAGTATCATACGTGTGACATGAATAAAATCATGGTACAAAGTTGTGCTCTTTGATCAAATTTACGAATAAATAAATGTTATTCATTCGAGGTTGTGTTTGTACTTATTGATATGTTATATATGTAAATTATGATCTAAATACTATTTTCTTATAATATAAACTTAAGTACTTTAATAACATCAAGGCCTTATACTATTATACGTACTATTTTTTAGTTTAGTTTGAGTGTTTTTGAAAGCATGATATAGCATGTTAGCTGCTTAAAATTTTATCTGATATCAATGTATGTAAAGAGATCACAAGATCCATCTTTAAATAGACTAAAAAACTAATTTAGGAACAATGTTACTTTAGATGGATAAAAAATCAAACATGTTTATGTTTCTGAATAATGCAGATGCATTCAGTAATGTTGTGACCTTTGATGATCAAGCAAATTTTTTTTATTTGAAAAAAAATCGTTTTTTGCTATTTTTCTTAAAAATAAATTATTGGCCTAGCCTCTTTGTTTCACGATGCAAATGCAAAGTAAGCAACATTCATGTTCAACAACACATATTTTAGCATCTATAGTTTCTTAGTATCTTGCTCTATGTTGAAATATGTAGATTTTAAAGTGGTGATATGGTTCAAAAGTTGTCAATTCAAATGTGGTAGATAAGATAAAGTCATATATCTGCACGACCCAATCAATAGTTCAAGTCACACACCCATAATCTATTTTTTTTCAAAGAGTTCCTTTACAACAACCTTTAAAATGTAGAAGAAATAGATTTATGAAATACAAGATCATGAAAAAATAAATACTACCATTTTACAAAAAGTGTTATTTTTTAAAAACAAAATAATTTAAAATGAATATCATTTTTAATTTTTTATTTGATATTAATTATTTATTATTTTCAATTGTGCCCTTACGTTAATATTAGGTGCACCACTACAAAACCATTATATTATACTTTGTATTTATGATAATGGTCAACACATCAATGCATATAAGGATAATTTAGTAAAATTATTACTGTTTTATTTTTTTTATTTTCATTTGATAATATGTTTGAAATGATATAAATTGACAATTAAGGTGAAATCCATCACTACTAGAAATCTGCGTTTTTCCTGCGGATTTTCTGGCGGAACCATATCCCCACGTAAAACCTTCGTGGATAATTGTTACCTGAGGATTTCACTATCCGCAGGTAAAATACATGCGGCTAAATCCGCAGGAAACGTAAATGAAATTCACCGCAACCATTAAGTAAATTTTAGGCATTTTTGTACGACTTTTCATGCAGAAATATCTGCAATACTGTTCCTACGAATATGTTTTGCATGAAAATATGTAGGTATATCCACATGAAATTTTGCACCAACAATATATTTTGCATGAAAATCCGCAGATAATTTCGTATCAAAATAATTTTAAAAAAGAATCCACATGCTTACATTTCCACGGTAAACGAGTTTTTCATATTTTTTATTTATATGAAAATTTCAACTAAATATATATAAAAATATTATTATAAATACATTTTTTAAATATTTAATATTAGTCTTTAATTGAAATATTCTTGCAATACTCCAAAACCAAATTTATATCATGTTTCCAAATCAAAAATAAATATTAATTAAAGCATGATCCAACTATTGTGATAATTCTAAACAAAATTTATATCATGTTCGCAAATCATAACTAAGTATTAATTAAAGCATGATCCAAAAAAAAAACTAAGTATAATCAAGTACATGATACAATCAATTTTACAAAATAAAAACAAATACTACTGAATATGATCACTACCAATATCATCATATGGTAGATAAGATAAAGTCATATATCTGCACCACTCAATCAATAGTTCAAGTCACACGTACACCCATAATCTATTCTTTTTTTAAAGAGTTCCTTTACAACAGCCTTTAAAAAGTAGAAGAAATCGATTTATGAAATATAAGATCGTGAAAATAAAATACTACTCCCTCCATTTTACAAAAAGTATCATTTTTTAAAAATAAATAATTTAAAATGAATGTGATTTTTTATTTAATATTAATTACTTATTATTTCCAACATATCAATGCATATAAGGATAATTTAGTAAAATTATTACTGTTTTTATTTTTTTATTTTTTTATTTTCATTTGGTAATTTGTTTGAAATGATAAAAATTGACAATTAAGGTGAAATCCATTACTACTAAAAATCTGCGTTTTTCCTGCGGATTTAAGCAAATATTCCGTGGGAACACACGTTACCTGTGGATTTCCTGGCATAACCATATCCCCACGTAAAACCTTCGTGAATAATTGTTACCTGAGGATTTCACTATCCGCAGGTAAAATATCTGCGGCTAAATCCGCAGGAAACGTAAATAAAATTCGCCACAACTATCAAGTAAATGTTAGGCATTTTCGTACGACTTTTCATGTAGAAATATCTGCACTACTATTCCTACAAATATGTTTCGCATGAAAATCTGCATGTATATCCACATGAAATGTTTCCACCAAAATTATTTTCAAAAGGAATCCACATGCTTAAATTTCCACAGTAAACGAGTTTGTCAATTTTTTATTTGTATGAAAATTTTAACTAAAAATATATAAAAATATTATTATAAATACATTTTTTAAACATTTACTATTAGTCTTTAATTGAAATATTATTGCAATACTCCAAAACCAAATTTATATCATGTTTTCAAATCAAAAGTAAATATTAATTAAAGCATGATCCAACTATTGTGATAATTCTAAACAAAATTTATATCATATTCGCAAATCATGACTAAGTATTAATTAAAGCATGATCCAAAAAAAAAACTAAGTATAATCAAGTATATGATACAACCAATTTAACAAAATAAAAACAAATACTACTCAATATGATCACTACCAATGTCATCATCTCCACTATCTTCATCAGTTTCATTGTTTTGTTGGGTTCTGGTGATGAGCTTGGACGAGAAGAAGATCCAACAAATCCTAAATGTTGCATCAGAAAAGTTAAATTTTTGTTGGTCTCGACTATCTCTTTTTCTTGTTGTTGCAATTGTTGCTTCATCAACAACTTTTCTTGCTCCTATTTTTGCAACAATTCATTCAAAGCATGAACTTGACTTCTCAAAGCATCAACCTCTAAATTAACCTCTGAATCAGAACGCATTGATGGTTGATTTGGATTCAATGTTTTGGATATAGATCCAAGACCAAATACTCTCCCTTTCTTTCTCCCACCTACATCCACTCATATATCAATATCAGATGGCATATCTTTGGTTGGTTAACTATCAGATTCGTTTTCTCCTGGAACAAAAGTTGAAGCTTCAGACGTTAACTCAATCTTTTGGTTTTCAAATTTTTCCTGTAAGAAAATAGAAAATTTGAGGCATAAATGTTTTCATATAATCAGAATTAGTAACTAATTGTTGGAACACCCATAGTACATAATCCTTAAAATAATACTTAAGATGATGAGCTTACATAAGCAGATTCGACATGAATACCGACCCAACTTTTATCTTTAGTACGATGAGTACGAAAATAAAAGTCACTAAATGTTGGGGCTTCTCCTTTCACCTCCTTCTGTAAAAAAAAATAGTATATCTTAATTTTATTAATATTTAAATATAAAATAGAAAAGTAACAATACCATTCTTTTCCAAAGCACCCGATGAGGAATTGATCCGCCAGTGTGAAGAGATGCACCTGCACCATCCATAGAATTGCGATTTCTTTTATTTATCTCAGATTTTTTTTAGAAATTAGAGGAATTCCAAATTGCCTTCCATTGTTCCCACATTCTCTCTCCCATCCAAGTTGGCTTATTTTCCAAATATTTATGTGCATCTTGCATTAGTTGTGACATCTTAGTTGCACTCCTTTTTTCAAAGTTGTGTCGCACCATGTCGTTCAAAGTTGAGGGCCATGTAAACCTTTTCTGTAATGGAAAAAAGAAGTAGTGGGAGAAGATGAACAAAACGGATGAACATAGCAAAAACAATATCTTAAACACAGCAGTCTAGGAATCAGGCTAGGAGAGAAATTAAAAACCACACAATATATAAACTAACTAATTAATCAACCAAATAGATTACATTGAGAAACGTTTTATGAGCATATGTATATCTGAATGAACATAAAAAGTAAGAAATAATATTGGATTTATGAAATGTATATGTGAATCTGTGTTTTATATATATAGGAAGTAGCATAGCGTCAAAGAGCAGATGCAGCAAATAGTCTTATTTATGAAGCAAATGTGAGACTAACTCCAAACTTGTTTTTTTTATCGACTGGTTTGTTACTTGAGTTATATAAGTTTGATTTGGTATACAATCACATTAAATTTTGACTTTTAATATCTTTTAAGTGTTAGTCTTTGTGATATGTCCCAATGTAGCTCCTTTTTCTATGATTTCATCTTTGATATTTTAATTTCAAATCAAACTAGTTTGTACAAAATCAACATTTTACAGTGAAGGTGCAAGCTGTTCAGTAGTAGATCTTGATTGATTATAAGTTAGTTAGTTGCATTTTTCAATGTTCTTGGCTGCTATTGAAATTTGTCAAGTAGAGAAATTTCCATGACCGATTCTTAACTTTTTAAATTTATGTGTCAAAAAAAACTTTTAATGATAAATACAATAGGGAAAACAAAAACATGTACTATTTGGTTCTAAAGGAAATGTGTGAAACTTCCACAAATCTAATTATACACTTCAGAGATTTATTTGGACAAAAAGTTAAGGTTCTTGTTAACCATTAATTAAGACGGAAAGTGTTAAATAGTACTAGGAGGCATGTCGGGTTCAAACTTGAGTATTGGCCGGTTCGGGTTGATAGTTCAATTTGCTACCTCTACCTATAAATGTAGGTCACATTAACTAAACCAGTTGAATTTTGTGCATGCAATATCTGTTTTGTTGCGTTTATGTTCTCTGTCTGGTTTCTTAGTTGGTTGATTTTTGTATTTAGGAAATTTCGTGGCTTCTATCCCAAAGGACCAACATTTATTTGCCTATTTTTAAAATCTGATACTATTTTACTATCAATAAATACCAACCTAAAATGAGTAAGAATCTGAATTTCATAGCTGGTTCATATTGCATACCTCCTATAGTCATGTGCAATTATCAATTTGATAATTTCTATACAGTTAAGAATTGGAATAGACACCTCAAACTGAACAGAATATAATGTCAGTCAACATGAAAATTATCTCTCAATAGTCCCATTGGGACTCTTTCATCCCCTAAACAATTAAAACCATTGTCGTAGCAAAGTTAATATCAACTCTATCAAAATTTCAGCACATCCCTAATCCCAACCAAAAATAATCTCATACTAGTAATACACTCCAAGCACAAGCCAACTACAATAATCACACTACATGTATTATCAGCTACTCAAGTTTATCATTTTTCAAGAAAACACTATATATAATTGCATTTATGAGACAAATAAGTCTAGAAAGATTAATGTGGGATGTGTTTGTATCTAGCATAGTTATGGTTGGCACAAAATCAATTGAATGTAGTAATATTACCTTAAACAAGTCGAACAAATGATTTCGCTTATCTTTACTTAACTTTTTCCATGATGGTTTTCCCTCTTCCAAACTAGAACATACGATATTAGCAATTGTTGAAACTACTAGTTTGTGTTGATCAAACCTATGTAAAAAAGAAATATATATAAAATTATGTAGTGTAATTTAATAATAAAATAAAACATCAATAAAATGTGAGTTACTCACTCATCCCCTTCTGGGAGTATTGAAATTTTTGATATATTTTCTTCACCACTAATATGACTAGATGAAGATTGAGCTTGAGGTTGAGCTTGAAGTGGTGGAGGGTGAGATTGCTTGGATTTGGGTCGTGATCGAGGTTGAGCTTGATATTGCGGTGGTGGAAGGTAAGTTAGCACACTAATGCAATCAATATTCTTAGTTGGTAGTGGCACAAAAGAAATTATAGGATCAAGTCCAATATTTGGAGAAGAAGCAAATACCTTGGTAGCACCATGATCATCACTCCCACCTAGAGTTTGTATTCCCTTGTGAACAACATATTGACTATCAACAACTCCCACTTTTTTACTTCGATCGCCCTGAAAATCACATTGATCACACTAATGATACTTCTTGTGCACAAATAGGCGCTAAAACATGAGGGTGAAAGAAAAAAAAAGAAGCAAGTCCAGGTCAAAGTGGTGTATATTAAGTGTATGCATGGATGAACGGAAGACATGATGCATGCCAAATTGATATACCAATGCTAAAAAAATATTCAATAACTATTTCATTAAAATGTGTTGAAGTAATAAAGCTTGTCCAGAAAAGGCATAATTCTCACAAGATCATTCTGGAGAAAACACAAACAATCATTAGTAAAAAATATTGATTTGGGTTAGAGTTCAGATTTTAGTATTTATATATATGGACCGTGAAAATGATACTACACAAGTTGTATTCAAGTTTTTGTGTCATTCAGAACGATATTATATAATATACATGCCAAGATTGTTCATAAATAAGGAAATCAAAAGGATAGAACGAAAGCAGTGTAACACAAGGTTTATTGGAAAAAAAAACTCAAGTCCCACATTAATAAGAGATATAGTTTTATAATAGTTTCTAAAAAGAGGTACTCATCAGTTTATAAGGTGGTTTTGTAAGCATGAGTTAAGTCCAATACAAAAACCTAAGGTCGTTGACTAAAACATAATAAAATCAACAACATTTTTCTTCTTTTTACTTAATTGAAGAGGAAATACCGGTGTTTGAGATATTTAGAGATTTCAATGTATGCACCAAAAATGTCTTCTTGCAAAAGAAACTAGTAAGTAGTAATAGGTTACAGGTTCGGTTACCCAGTGCACGGAGGCCTTTCACTTGCATCTGAACACCGTGTACTTCCCCTACGTTCATAAACTCCTCTGCACCAATGAAAACATTCATTGTTAGTACGATAATGATTGATGATTAAGTGCATACGTATAGTCTCTGATGATATATCACCTGTGAACTTGCTTGTTTCTAGCTCTAATTGTAATTCTATGATGTATCTCTGTTGAATTTGGGTCAAGAGCTGGTTGCGATATCTCCAACCCTTCTTCCTTCACAATTTTAACGTATCTGCAAAAGCACGAGGTTATATTGATTCTTTCTTAAACAAATAATATTATATAAAAATACAAATAAAAGTTAAAATATATTTTATTCAAAATTTGAAATAAATAATTTTAATTTTTTTTATATACTTTTAAGACCAGAGTAGTTTTAAACCTCCAATAACTGAACCCACCACACCATGAAGACTAATCTTCTTTGTATTCAAATTAATTGAAATTGTCTAGGTCAATCAAATCTGACGATTCAATCACTTTCATTAATTCTAGCCCGTTTAAAAACACATTTGGTATTAAAACGTCCATCGTATTAGGCTTTATGCTAACCTAAAATCATATGTTTAAATTTTAAAAAGAATATCTATTAAATTTTAAAAAGAAAAAATTCTAAGTTGTAATTTTACAACAATAGTGATAGATTATTCACAATCAACTCTAATTGATCAGATTAATTAAAAAAATAATAGAATTAGACAAATATATTTCATTAATTTTTGTTTAGAATTTTAAATTTTACATCACTTAAGTGTTCTTAATTAGTCATATTCATTTATTCATAATTTTCCAATAACTTAACCTCACCTAAAATAACTTTTACTCAAAAAAAAATACTTGAAAAAAAAACTCATTATTCCTAAAAGATATGATGTTAAATCAACCATTTTTCGAGAAGTAAAAGCGTTAGATCATAGAAGTTTAATAACCTTCAAGAAAAAAAAAAAACTACTTTATGTGTAAAAAAGATTAATAAAAATAAAAATTCGCAAGAAAATCCGCAGGAAATTATCTGCGGAATTTGATGCAGACATTTCCTCAGAACAAACGCAAAATTGTGAAGTGTGCTGCAGATTTCCGCAGCAAACGAAAACTTTTATCCATGGATGTTACATTCGGATATGCATCCGCAGAAAAAACACTAATTTATAGAAGTGACACGCGCGCTGTACTCTTTATTGTATTTTTCAAATTGATCAAATTGAAAATTCAAATTTTATTATCTTATTAATTATGTCATTAGGTACTATAAATTGTGACCTTTTAAAAGTTGACAAAATAGCTATTATTTATTCCACAAAATTGGATTCCGATAATTAATAAACAAGCAAGATCCATATCGTGTTAAATTGTTGAGATCTACACTACCTATTTTACGCCTAACTTCTATTAAACACACAATTGCATTGATTTTATATCAAGTATGAAAATGTTTATAGATTAACTTTTAAAAATATGTTATTTTCTAAAATACACAAAATTCAGGTTAATTTTAATCAAATAAACTAATTTGAATCTTGTACACTCAATTTAATGATTTATTCAATTTACTTTATTGTAACGCCTAAAATTTAATTATGAATAAAAAAAAATGAAATTGTACACAACAGAGATGAAATTGAAATTTTCAATTCAAACATATCTAAAGGTTTGAAAATAAATAGAAATTCTTTCGTAAGTTTTTAAAACTTAGAATGTTAAAATATTTACAACTTTAAAAAAAAAAATCAAGTGTAACTTAATTAAACTATCACTACTAGAATTCTGCGTTTTTCCTGCGGATTTAAGCAAATATTCCGCAGGAAAGCATGTTACCTGCGGATTTCCCGGCGGAACCTTATCCCCACGTAAAACCTTCGTGGATAATTGTTACCTGAGGATTTCACTATCCGCAGGTAAATTACCTACGGATAAATCCGCAGGAAAATTGAATAAAATCCGCAGCAAAATTTAAGAAAACTTTAGACTTTTTTTACGACTTTTCCTGCAGAAATATTTGCAGCACAGTTCCTACAAATATATTTCGTATGAAAATCTGCAGGTATATCCATTGCACCAACCATATGCATTAAAATCCGCAGGTAATTTCGTATAAAAATAATTTTCAAAAAAGAATCTGCATGCTTAAATTTCCACATTAAACGAATTTGTCTGATTTTTTATTTATATAAAAATTTTAACTAAAAATATATGAAAATATTATTGTAAATACATTTTTAAAATATTTAATATTAATCCAAAACAAAATTTATATCATGTTTTCAAATCAAAACTAAATATTTATTAAAGCATGATCCAACTATTGTGATAATTCTAAACAAAATTTATATCATATGCATAAATCATATTGTCATAATTCTAAACAAAATTTATATCATGTTCACAAATCATAACTAAGTATTAATTAAAACATGATCCAAAAAAAAAAAACTAAGTACAATCAAGTACATGATACAACCAATTTAACAAAATAGAAACAAATACTACTCAATATGATCACTACCAACATCCTCGCTATCTTCATCAGTTTCATCGTTGAGTTGTGGTGATGAGCTTGGACGAGAAGATGATCCAACAAATCCTAAATGTTGCATAAGAAAGGTTAAATTTCTGTTGGTCTCGGCCATCTCTTTTTCTTGTCGTTGCAACTGTTGTTTCATCAACAACTTTTCTTGCTCCTGTTTTTGCAAGGATTCATTCAACGCATGAACTTGACTTCTCAAAGCATCAACCTCTGAATCGGAACGCATTGATGGCTGATTTGGATTCAATGTTTTGGCTATAGATCCGAGACCAAATATTCTCCCTTTCTTTCTCCCAACTACATCCACCCATATATCAATATCAGATGGCATAACTTTGGTTGGTTGACTATCAGCTTCGTCCTCTCCCGGAACAAAAGTTGAAGCTTCAGACGATAACTCAATCTTTTTATTTTCAAATTTCTCCTGCAATAAAATAGAAAATTTGAGGCATAAATGTTTTCATATAATCATAATTAATTACTAATTGTTGGAACACTTGTACATAATCTTTAAAATGATACTTAAGATGATGAGCTTACATAAGCAGATTCAGCATGAATACCGACCCAGTTTTTATCTTTAGTACGATGAGTACGAAAATAAAAGTCACTAAATGTTGGGTCTTCTCCTTTCGTCTCTTTCTGTAAAAAAAAAGTATATCTTAATTTCATTAATATTTAAATATAAAATAGAAAAGTAACAATACCATTTTTTTCCATAGCACCCGATGAGGAATTGATCCGCCAGTGTGAAGAGATGCACCATCCATAGAATTGCGATTTCTTTTATTTATCTCAGATTTTTTTTGGAAATTAGAGGAATTCCAAATTGCCTTCAATTGTTCCCACATTCTCTCACCCATCCAAGTAGGCTTATTTTCCAAATCTTTACGTGCATCTTGCATTAGTTGCGACATCTTAGCTGCACTCCGTTTTTCAAAGTTGCGTCGCACCATGTCGTTCAAAGTTGGGGGCCATGTAAACCTTTTCTGTAATGGAAAAAACAGAAATAATGGGAGAAGATAAACAAAATAGATGAACAAAACATAAACAATATCTTACACAAATCAGTCTAGGAATCAGGCTAGTTGAGAAATTAAAAACCATACAATACATAAGCTAATTAATTAATTAACCAAACAAATTACAGTATATATGGGAAAGAACAAGAAACAGGAAACAGGAAACAAGAGAAATAATAAAAAAAAAAAAAAAAACTACTAATTTACTAATTTGATGTTTACTAGCTTTTTATTTTGATGTTTTCTGCAATTTTACATTTGTGTTCATGTTATATTTTTTATTTTCTGTGAACAGGTAATGTGAGTTTTGATTAAAAAGCTACTGGATGAAGAGAACAAGTAATGTGAGTTTTGATTTTCTAAGTTTTGATGTTCTTGTGGTGTACCTTGAAAGTTGATGAGTGTATAAGAGCAAATTGGTCAAAGGCTGATGGTGGGTGTTATTGGAAAAAATGGGTGGGATGTAACATACTAAATCCAGTTAATTTACATGAACGTTGTCTATTATGAATGTTAATTTCTGGCAACATTCTGATTCAGATATTCAACTGTGGAGGCTTCATAGTGATAATGCTACTAGTCCTATTGGCTAATTAATAGCTTCAAAAGGTGTGATAATGATATATGAAGTAAATTCTCCTTTCATAAACTGTGCATAAAAAAGAAAAAGAGGTGACACAAGAGGCAAGATAAGCTCTTAAAAAACAAGACATTTTCAGAACCTCTTATTGTGCTGAAAGTACAATGTGTTGGTAAACAAGTGCTAGTATGTCACATGTTTAATTAAGTGGCATACACATTTGGCTTTCTAGTTCTAGCACCTAATTTAGGTTATGTTGGATCACCAGACATTGAAATCCCAAAATTCTAACAAAAAAAAAAACTCAAGTATAACAACTTGAAGGTACAATAAAAATAGAAGGTAAACTTAAAAATAAAAAGCAGAAGCAGTGTCAGAAACATGAACATGATATGTGAATAAAATTAGCCAGTAATCATGGTTCCAGCACCTTCATCAGTTAAAATCTCAAGTAACAAAGAATGTGGAACCTATTTCTTATGTGCTGATCTCATGTCGTGCACTCACACTAAACATAAACTAGACTGTTTTTTGTCAGGAAGAAACTTATAACAAGTATCTCCCTGTCTATCACAATCCTGCACATGATCAACAGCCAGACCCATTCACCAAGTCTCATTGTACTTCTATATTCACCAATGATCGCCTATTTATCAACATTCACCAATTTGATAATTGGTATACATCTAAGAAATGGAACAGACACCTCAAACTGAACAGAAGCCAACTACCAACCAAAAATAATCTCTATTTATCAACATTCCCTACTCCCAACCAAAAATAATCTCATACTAGCAATACACTTCAAGCACAAGCCAACTACCATAATCTGACTACATGTATTATCAGCTACTGAAGTTTATCTTCTTTCAAGAAAACACTATATATAATTGCATTTATGAGACAAATAAGTCTAGATAGATTAATGCGGGATGTGTTTGTATCTAGCATAATTATGGTTGGCAGAAAATCAGTTGAATGTAGTAATATTACCTTAAATAATTCGAACAAATCATTTCGCTTATCTTTACTTAACTTTTTCCATGACGGTTTTCCCTCTTCCAAGCTAGAACGTAAGATGCTAGCAATTGTTGAAATTACTTGTTTGTGTTGATCAAACCTATGTAAAAAAAGAAAATTATAAAATTATGTAGTGTAACTTAATAATAAAATAAAACATCAATAAAATGTGACTTACTCACCCATCCCCTTCTGGGAGTATTGGAATTTTTGATATATTTTCTTCACCACTAATATGACTAGATGAAGATCGAGCTTGAGGTTGAGCTTGAAGTGGTGGAGGGTGAGATTGCTTGGATTTGGATCGTAATCGAGGTTGAGCTTGAGATTGCGGTGGTGGAGGGTAAGATTGAGTGGATTGAGGACGAGATCGATATATGGGTGGGGGTTGAGATATTGAAGGATGAGATTGGGTGGATTTGGGTCTTGATTGGGGTTGAGGATGAATAAGTTGGTTGGATTGTGGTTGAAATGAAGGTGTAAAGGGTTGAGGTTGAAATATGGATGGAATGGGTTGTGGTTGAGGTTGAAATAGAAGTGGAATGGGTAGTGGTTGAGGTTGAGTGAGTTGAGGCTGAAATAAGGGTGGAGTGAGATGAGGTTGAGTAATGGAAGTTGAGTTTGAAGGGGGAATATTAACCTTTACAACTCTCTTCTTTGTTGACCTTTTGGTTCGCTTCATAATTGACTGCAAAAGAAGAAAAAGTAGGTTATTTATTCTATATGAGATATATGGGTAAAAAATAGATTTCTTAAAACTCAAGAATTCATAAATAGTTCGTCGATTAAAAATTATTCACCAAATTAACATCTGTAACAAATTTAGCATCTCTAACATCTACTAAAGAAATAAGAGATAAATTTAATATTCCCCTTTTCTAAATTCTGCCTGTATCAGCTTTTTCTACATTATCAACATTTAAAAAATAATGTACCAAATATTTGTTACCCTTTTTGAACAATATACCTTCTCAAAACTTGTTCTACAAGCTACATATTGTAAACTGTTATTCATTCTCAATCTTATAAATAGGCCAAGCAACCAAAGAACAAGACATCATCATTTGCATCAAAACCATATAAAGAACCAAAAACATATTATTATTTTCTTGTTCTAATTAACATGTCAGCTTCAGTCGCTAGTAATGTTTCAAATTATCTGCTAGCAAAATCTGTGAAACCATTGGAAGATCATTAGCACAAATGAATAAAGTTCAAAGTATTGAGAAAAATAGACAAGCAATTGCTGATTACAACAGTTTGGTTAAGAATCTTTTGTTAAATCTACCAATTCCTTTTTGAATACTACGTATGTTAAATCAAACACATTATCAATAAAGAGCTAACAAATACTATTCAATAGAATCATCATCCTCTTGATCTTCATCTTCACCATCGTCACTGAAATCATCTTCTTCATCCTCATCATCTTGCATCATATGCAAATCAACTTCTTCACCATAAACTGAATCATCTTGTAAGTTATCAATTGGGTCATCTTCAATTGTTGCATTAACTTCTGATTCTTGCACTTGAAAAGCAACTTCTAAAGTATGTCTATCATCAACAACCCCTCTCGGCTTTGTCTTCATAACTACCAACCAATCAACTTTTTGGCGCCCAGGATAAGGTGAATAGTAAACTTGAGTTGCAGATTTTGGAAAAATAAAAGGATCAAATTTACCGTATTTTCTCCCTTTTCGTACTTCTACAATCTTGTATTGATTATGTATCCTCATTCCACGACTTGAAGGGTCGAACCAATCACAGTAAAATAAAATTAGCTTTCGTGTTGCTTGACTTCGCCATTCAAATTCTAGAATCTCGGAAACAACACCATAATAATCACTTGAGGTTTCACCTTGACCAATTCCCTTAACACATACTCCACTATTATATGTTATTTTGCCTTCACCCCAAGAAGTTGTGTTGAATTGGTATCCATTCACATGATAAATAGGCCATGACTTTGCTAGTCTCAAGGGTCCTCTTGCCAAGTCATACAAGTCAGGGTTTTGCATCCTAAGTTTGTGATTCTTTGTCACCTAGTCACATAAAGCAATTCATATAGCTTAGGTTAAACAAATTGTACATCTTTGTTTTAATCCAAATAAGATTGAATAGTCTAAATAAGTGCTTACATATTCTTGAAACCATCGCGGAAAGTCAACTTCTATTTGTGTATCAATGACATTGTCATTGAGATCTCCATATATACTTTTCAAACTTTGTACATACATCCTATACATGATATTTTAAAAAAATTAGATGTTGTTGTTCGTTGAATAATGGAGATATATTTAATATATTAATACTTACTCAATCAATTGCTTAACCTCAATGCAATTTAAGAGAACATGCAATTGGGCAGCCGCCAATTCTTTATCGTTAAGCCACCTATCACTGCATTTTCCACTTGTTTCGCCATGTAAATTTTCAAAGATAGAAAAAGTTTGTATCACATGGTCTTGATGAGTCCTCTT
>NC_021164.2:16229668-16231787 GCF_000331145.2 Cicer arietinum | reverse complement strand
ATGAATATATGACAATCGTGGCTTTTCATCCCAAAGAGTCTTTTATATTTTGTATCCACACATCTACCTAAATTGGAAGCATAACCATCAGGCATCTTTAACCCCTTCACCCATTCGCACACATCATTTTTCTGTTCATTTGTCAAACAAAACTTGGCTTTAGGTTTGGTATAATTCCCATTAGGATTTTTTTTCAGCAACAACTCCTTTCTGTGACAATACTCTGCTAAGTCCAATCGTGCCTTCTCATTGTCCTTAGTTTTCTCTTTGTTGTCCATAACTGTATGAAATACATTTTCAAACACGTTCTTCTCTATATGCATAACATCAAGATTATGCCTCAATAGGTTGTGTCTCCAATAAGGCAAATCCCAAAATATGCTTCTTTTGGTCCAATTGTGCAAAATTCCGTAGCCAGGAACAATGCATTGCCTCGTGTCAGTTATCTTGGGAATTCCATAAACCTTTTCCCACACTTGTTCACCACTTAAGATAGGAGGATGCTCATTTTTATCAATTCTATTCTTGTAAAAGGCAACCTTGTTTCTCCTAAATGCATGATTATCAGGTAAAAATTGACGGTGGCAATCAAACCAAGACGTTTTCCTTCCGTGTTTCAATGAAAAAGCTTTTGAATTTTCCTTGCATGTCGGACATGCTAATCTTCCAGCAGTACTCCACCCAGACAACATACCATAGGCTGGAAAATCATTTATTGTCCACATTAATGCAGCTCTCAATTGAAAATTTTGCCTCTTTGAAGCATCATATGTTACTACACCATCATTCCACAATTGTTGCAACTCATCTATAAGCGGCTGCAAATACACATCAATTTTACCTTTTGGACTGTGTGGACCTGGAATGATCAAGGACAAGAACATATAAGGCGTCATCATACATAGCTCGGGAGGTAGGTTATATGGTGTGACAATTACTGGCCAACAAGAATATGTTGTGGTTGATTGGCTAAAAGGGGTGAAGCCATCAGCACACAGACCAAGTCTAACATTTCGAGGTTCTGAGGCAAATCCAGGATATACATGGTCAAAGTGTTTCCATGCTTCTCCGTCTGAAGGATGACACAACACACCTTCTTCTCTACGATTTTCAAAGTGCCACCTCATGTGCTCTGCAGATCTCGGAGAAGCATATAATCTTTGCAAGCGAGGGGTGAGAGGCAAGTAATGCAATCTCTTGCGAGGAACGTCCTTAGAGTGTCTCCTCTGTACATTATTTGCTTTATATCGAGGCTCATTACAAAATTTGCATTCCTTCAAATTTATGTCATCTTTATAATAAAGCATACACCCATTAATGCAACAATCTATCTTGATCTTGGATAAACCGAGTCCGGCAACAAGTTTCTTTGTTTCCCTAAAGTTTGATGGAATTATATTCTCAGGGTGACTTGACTCCTTCATAAACTTCATCACGTCATCGAAACAAGCCTGTGACATGTTGTGCTTAGATTTTAAACCCAACATTGCAATAGAGGCAGACAACTATGTTGTATTTTTACATCCAGACCATAGTGGTTGTTGAGCAGAATTCAACATTTTATAAAACTGGTCAGCTTCCATATTTGGAGGTTCCTCTTGATTTTGAGGACAATGTTGCTCACGATTAAGGCCAGCAGCATCATACACTATGTCTTGGTGTCTATCATCATGATCATAACACTGTTGGTGACTACTACTACCATCAGACACATCCATGTATGTTTCATTGTCGTCGTTATCATGAACATGACAGACTTCCTCTCCGTGGGATGTCCATTCCCAATAGTTGGGTGTAAAACCCTTTTGATGAATGTGAACGTTAACTACATCTGGGGTCAAATGATTTTCATTTTTACACAACTTACATGGACATCTTATTACACCTTCATTCAAATATTTGTCTTGCAGACAAGCAAATTGAATAAATTCTTCGACACCTTTTAAAAACTCAAATGTATATGCTTTTCGACCGGGGAGAAGTCTGTTATACATCCATGTCCTGTGTGCAGGAACTTCCATTTCCTGTACACATGCAGTCTTTGATAAGAAGTTTTTTGGAAGAGAATTAAACGGAATAGTAAATTATATTATAGGCACAAATCCATTTAAGCCCATAA
>NC_021164.2:16214657-16227346 GCF_000331145.2 Cicer arietinum | reverse complement strand
AAAATAGCGAGAAACGAGACTGAAATAAAACAGAGTGGCGCAACACTTACGACGGCGATGAGGTTACGATGACTATGGTTGAGATACGGTGGCGAGGTGTGATGGTGGTGATTTGAGATGCGACGGTGAGGTGTGACAGTCGTGGGCTAAGAATACGCGAGTGCGGCGAGTGCGACGGTGTGAGGTTTCTGATACGCGAGGGTTTTTTACTTTTTCTTTCACAATTGTTTTAGGGTTGTAATTAGTTTTTTTTTTTAACGGGAGGATTTTAATTGTTGAAAATGTTTTTTTTCAATTCTTAGTTAAATAATATGTCAATTAGTTTGACTATATTTTAAATTTAATATCGTTAAATTTTTAAGTTTTATCTTTTGATTCTATTTTGAAATAATATTTTTTATCATAATTTTAATTATGAAAACAATTTATTTAATTACTGAGTTCAAAATTAAATAGATAAATTTATCAAAACTCTTAATTCAGTGAATTTAATAGACACTATACTATAAAATTTAAAAATTTACAATAATATTACTAGTGGAGCGGGTTCAGATGCAAAAATATAACACTCCAAAGCGTCCATGCTCCAAATTTTAATTTCGGAAAAACTCAAACCCACACTAAATCAAAACGAATTTTCCTTTCTAAATCAAGATGGATTCAGATGCATATTGCTACTGCGAGTCCGAATTATATTGTCATCTTTAATTGTGCAACTTGTCTTATTTTTTAAAAAAGAAATTCTACCTTAATTATATGAAAATAAAATCATAAAAATTGATATGAAATTTACCTGCGGAATTTCCTAAGGATAAAACACTCATAAACTTTGCTGCGGATTTTCCTGCGGAGTTTGCATGGAATTTGCTGTAGAAATTTGCCGCAGATAAATCCTATGGAAAAAGATGAACTTTGCTGCGGAAATATAGTCGTATGTAAATCCGCAGCAAAAGAAAACGTTACCTGCCGTTTTACCTGCGGAACACGAAACCGCAGGAAAAGTCTTACGATACATGTGAACCGCAGGAAAATCCTCACGTGTTACTGGCGGATATAATTCCGCAGGAAAATCCGCAGGTAAAAAGCAGATTTCTAGTAGTGTATAACTATAATATGACTCATGACATTAAAGGACTGATGAGACATCCAGATTGTCGTCTGACTTTCAACATTTACATGTCACTTGTAAAACATCACCCCAACATAGTCAGTATAAAACTCATTAACATAGATTAAATAAAAACAATAATAGATGTTTCTCAATCATACCAGTGTACTAAGCATGAAAGATCCACTTGAAAAACTATACATCAATTTAATAAAATAGTACTTCTTAGTAAGTTATACTCAAATACCTTTTCTACGTCTACCTTAAAATCTTTCAAACACTTTAAGCAACTAGACATGAGTAATTTGTTGACTTAAACTCAACAGAACAAATAACTCATAAAGGCTACATTGAGTTTACCCACAAGTCATCTACTTTATAACCTCTTTTTGTAAAATTGGACATAATTAAATTCGTAAGTGATTCCCACTTTCCATTACTTATCTCGTCGTATATATATAAATACAATATATATCTAGAGTGAATCATATATATATATATATATATATATATATATATAATCATAACACACGAATAATCATTTACTCCATTCACATAATTGAATATGCGCTTAACATAAAAATCAGATGAATATATATATATATATATATATATATATATATATATATATATATATATATATATATATATTACTACCCACTTTAACTCAGCTACATCATAATCTTTTTATGCAGAAAACACTATAACTTTGACAATTTAGTTAAAATATGAAACAATGTCTAATTTAAATAAACAATAATATTTTGGAAAGCTTAAGATTTCTAGTTTACAAATATAATATTTATTTTCATAACAGGCATCTAATTAATATAGTTTAACAAAATAAGGTATACAAATACAAAAATGGAACAACATATTGTTTCCAACTTATTACTCAGTTTTGTCTATCAATTTTCAGTGAAAATTAGTGAAACTAGTGCCTATTTTGTATGTAATTAAGTTTAGTTTCTAATGCGACAAGAATTAGCTCAAAACACTATCTATAGAGAACAACATTATACTATTTTCAGAGACAACATACTATTTTCATTTCAAACTTCATATTCTCAAGTTCATATGCTAAACTAAGTAAAATTCATTCAAAATTAAACAAAAAACCAATTAATTACTAATACAAAACAATTATCATCTCATCACCAACCCAACCACAACACTCAACATTCATAATAAAACAACAACTCTTCATAGTAACTAGTACAAACACCTAACATTTATTATTAACAATCAATGATACCCAAACATGCAAATCATTAGTCGATATTAGAAACATGCAATCATAATCTCTAAGCACACCTAAGAGGTTTTAAAAGGGTTTTCTATGTTACCTTAAGAAGATATTTGAGACCCTCAAAGTTTGATTCTAACTCATTCTTATACAAGTGGAACTCTAACTCCTCTTCAAGTTTCCATCTTCCTTCTCAACATGCAAGAACTCTAAACTTCTTCTCCTATGTCAAAACGCTAGCTTTCCTTTTCTTCCTTCTCATAATTTATCCTTTCACTCTGTCTTTTGGTCCTCTTGTACTCTAATATGGGTATGCGGTTTGTTTCTATGATGAGATGATGGAATGAGGAAGCTTGAGAAGGACATGTGATGGAGTTAGTGTTTTTTCTCTTCTCCCTCTTGGTTTTTTTCTTCCTCTTTCCTCTTTTCCCATTTCTCACCCACCCTCCCCACACACATGCACAAACAATATTTCTATTCTTTTATTTCTATTTCCATTTCCTTTTTAATTTATTTATTGGAAGATTCATAGACACACTCCGCTTAAGTGGGTTTCACCCCCTATTAAACCCTCAACAATATTTTAGTAGTTACTACTCACAAAGATTTCTACTCATGCTATTTAAATATATGCTATCCTAAATCATACATGACATAAAACTAATTATTTTTATTATTATAATTGTTTAACTAACTATAAAAGTGATCCTAAATAGCATAAAAAAATACCAAAGTGTGTTAAACATTTACTATTTGAATTTCCAATAGGTTATTCTATCACTAAATTATCATTGTAGACGATTTTATAAAGAACTTATGCATTTATTTAATTCGACTAATAACAAAAATAGTTATAATAATAATGACATATTGATAATAGTTTAGACAAAGAAAGTTGGGGTGTTACATTCTTCCCACTTTTTAAAACTTTTGTACTCAAGAATAAGTTGAACGAGAAAGGAGAAGTTATAAGGTATAGATTACACCAAGACGTTCGCTCTGATGACAAGGTTAGAGGCAATTCGTATTTTCTCGTCTTTTGTTGTATATAGTAATATCATCTTATATCAAATGGATGTGAAAAGTGCATTTTTAAATAGTTCTATTCATGAGGAAATGTATGTTAAACAACCTCCCAATTTTAAAAATGTTGAGTTTCTACACCATGTTTTTAAACTTAAAAATTTCTTGTATGGTCTAAAACAAGTATCAAGAGTTTGGTACGATAGATTAAGCAACTTTTTACTTAAGTAATGATTTTGAAAGAGGACATGGTTGACACTACCATGTTTAAAAAATCATCTAAATATGATCTCCTCATAGTTCAAATTTAGGTAGATGATATTAATTTTTATTTAACTAATAGAAAACTTTGCCAATATTTTGCTAAGATGATGCAACAAGAATTCCAAATAAGTATGATGAGAAAACGAAAGTTATTCTTAAGGGATTCAGATCCATCAAAATCAAAATGGTGTGTTGATTCATCAAACCAAGTACACGAAATAACTTTTCAAGAAGTTAAAGATGGATGAATGCAATTCCATAATTACCCCGATGCATGCATCCTGCTCTATTGAAAAAGATGAATGAAGAAAACGAGTTGACCATATATACTATCTATCTTTTGTTAACGATATTTTTAGCGTATTTTATTTTTGAGGATTCCCGCTCTGATAGTGACATCGGGTTGGGACCATACTTACATTTATCATTAAACTTATGTATGTGTACTTCAAAAAGGATTTTGTTGCCTGATATTATGATTTCGATGTCATTAAGTTTGATGGAAATTTTGGAGTGCTATGATATGTTCACGATTACGTGATACTCTTTACCTTAATAAAAAAATGTTTGAAAGTTTATATTTATTCATTTATTTAAAAATAATTTCACTGTTTTGAAAATAAGGAAGTTATAATTATTATTTTTTTCTTGGGGTTTAGGGTGTCACAAACCTTGTTCTTTTGCATAAGCTATCCTTTGAGTGCAGGTTAGTTGGATTCTACGATGTTGACTATGCAGGAAATAAGCTTAAAAGAAAAAGCATTAATGGAAATTGCACATTCCTTGGTGAAAATATGATCTTCTGGTCTTAGTGGGCTGTGTGGGAATATTTTATTTTGATAATGCACCATCATGTCATGGCATATGCATCTTCGTAGAAGTTGCCTTTGCGACATGTGTGACACCTTAAACCCCAAAATAATATATATAATAATTTATATTATATTTCTATAAAATTTGCAGCAGATAAATAAAAATATGTTTCCAAGAGAATAAAAACTTTTATTTTTAACTTAGGATATCACGTTTCTCCAAAATCAAAAAAGAACACTTTAAACTTATTTTCTCTATTAAAATAGTGTAATCTCAATAAGCTTGATTTAAGTATTATTACTTGATTTAATTTAAAAACTTACTAGTACTTCTAAGATTTTCATACAAAAATTTGTTTCAAATAAATAAGTAAAATACGATTTAAACCCTTATTCCTAGTATCATTTATCAGAGCGTGGTTTCTCCCAAACTTGAACTTCAAGATTCATTAACATGTAATAACTGCGATTTCGCAAACGCATGGCCAAGTCAGTCAAACACAACCAATGAAGGAGGTGAGTTTCGAAATCATGATGACAGTATAATACAAGTAAGAAGAACACACAAACAATCATAATAGAACCGTATCATTACACAAACATTCCATCAAGAAAATATCACATTAAAAAGTCAAAATCACTCAAGGAAAATCAATAAGTTTCACTATAACATCAAATCGTCTAAGAAAATTATCACCAAAGACGATACATATTAATCACAACATAACAATCACAATAAAATGCAATGATATGCATGAGCTTAGACTCTACTTCACAATGTGGTACCATTCTAACTCTGAAGTACTTGGTTAGGAGGCTTGATACTATACCACCATCCCGGTGGAAGGACAATTCAAATTGGCTCTGTCCTCATAGATCCCCTCAACTCAACTCGAGACATATATACGTGACAATTGAGGTAAACACGTGTTGCGTGGTAGCTCCCGACATTTGGAGTGCTACCTCCATGTCACCTAGGAATTCCCCACCCGAATACCTCCAAGGTCTAACAATCTTGCCTTAAGGCTCGACAACAGACCGCCACGATCAGGCTCATTCAGTTGTACTTCCCCGGAATCACTAGGCTTATCAAGTCCTACCTATATGATGACAAAATAATCTTCACCTCATAAATTCTCAATATATATTTTATCCCCTCGTTGGCCTATGATACTCCATTAAGACCATCATCTCAAACACAAATTGGAATCACAATTATTTCACCAACTATGGGGTTACTTCAATATTCTCATCACAAATTCAAAACATCATTATCATTAATTATATCTCATCACATAAACTCATCACAAATTTATAGCATCACTATCATCAATCATACATCATCATATAGGTTTGTCACAAATTTATAACATCATTATTATTAATTATACATCATCATAATCACATAAACTTATCAAAATGAATTCACTTTTTACTATCACATCACATAAACACGTCTAATGAAACATATACATAAAATTCATTCGACATCCAATATCACAATAATATCAAATATCTCACATTTAATAAAAATAAATCAAACATCACAATAATATAAAATACCACATTTTTAACAAAGTTAAATCAATCAACACCTTATAAATATTTCTATTCCATATTTTAATCTCACAATTCCCATATTTTTACATTAATCAATTTATCACTCATAGGGCTACTGCCGTACGTAGCGAGCCCCGAATGAATCATTGAGAAATACGGTTTTCCCGTTCATCTCACATTATATTATACTCATGAATTCAAACGCTCTCACCCCTTACCTTATTTCGACGCTTTCACACACGAGTACGATTTCACGAGAAAACAATCTTTGTTCTTTGACTTTTGTCCTTCAATCGATCTAACTCGACAGTTTATGGATAAACGTCAAAAATAAATTATGAGAAAATACTCTAAAAACTAAATTTCGACATTCGGTCAAGGAACATTACCATAAATCAGAAAACAATTTAGTGGATAATATATCCACTTTTCACGTTATCGTTTTGGCGTTGGTTTCACTCACATTGGACTTACGGTGAAGAAGAATGGTGCAAAATAATGAATTCAGTAAATGGATAAGTCGGGTATTTTTGAGAGAAATCGAGGTTGTTAAAAATATGAAAAATTGTGTTTAATTGACTAGCTAAAATAATGAAACAACATACTCAAATTTGGGAGAAAATGGAAAAAAATTTATGAGACAGTTATCGTCGATTGGCTTGTTGTTGGTTTCCTCTTGGTTTTACATGTGGTGATTGTTCCTTCCTTATTCTTCTATTTTATTTTATTTACAATTTAAATTCTATACACACATGGGTCAAGCCCATTAGTCTCCTTTTAGGTTTTACTATTATTATTTTTATTTTATTTTATTTTTTTAAAACACAATTTCATTTATAAAACATTATTAATATTTTAAAATTAATAATTTATAAAATAAAATAATTAATCTTTTAAAATACATTAATAACCAAAACTCTCATATTCCAAATAATCCCTATAATAATAATTTTTTTTGCCAAATACTCAAATTAAAATATTACCATCATTAGAGAATAATCGAAATTATAAAATAAATAAATATAACATCAAAACTTTATATTAATTACTAAATCTTAATAAATATATATAAAATCACAATGTCATAACAAATATATAAAAATAAAGAAAATCAAACACAATATCACTACTGTCTCAAGATAATTATTTATAAAAAAATAACTAAAATTAGAAAATAGTTATAAATAATTGAAATATATCTAAGTGCATACTTAATATCAATCAAGCGCACATAAAAGTATTGCATTAATTGAGTACACGTATATACACGTAAAATCGCATAAAATATTTTTCTTTAAAATATATATTACACTAAAATACTATTACTTTTAAAAATATTATATCAAATAATAAAATATAATATTTATTATTTATATCGCTATGTAATGTAATATTTATAAAACTAGCGCATCATAGAAATCACCTATATAACGAAAATTAGTCATAAAATTTATCATCATATATTCTAAAATAATTTTAATATTAAATTAATTATTTAAAATCGTACTTAACTAATTAAATAGTTTATTTTAAAATTTAGGGTGTTACAACAGGTTTATTTTTCTCCATTGGTATAAGTGATTTTATGTGTGGAAGTTGCCTTAATAGTAGGTATTATATCCGGATCATATAGTTATCAGGAGCATGATAGCATTGCACCATCTTGTGATTATATTGTTGTGGTTAATGTGTATCGAATGTGATAATAATTTCTCTTAGATGATTTGATGTTATAATGAAATATTAATTTTCCTTAAGTGATTTTGACTCTATAATGTGATTATTTCCTTGAATGTCATGATATATTGTGATGTGGTTGATACCACTCTGTGTTGATTATTTGCATGTTCTTATTACTTATATTATACTATTAACATGATTTTAAAACTCACATCCTTCGATGTTTGTGTTTGATTGGCTTGACACTGCGTTTGTGAAATCGCAGTTATTACAAGTTAATGAGTCTTGAAGTTCAAGTTTAGGAGAAACCTCGTTCTGCTAGGTGATATCGGAAATGAGAGTTATAAGTTATATTTTACTTATTTAATTAGAAACAACTTTTTATAATAAAACCATACAAGTACTTCTAGGTGTTTGGTTAAATTAAGAAACTATAGTTAAATCAAGTTTATTGATATTGCACTGTTCTATAGGAGGAAAAAGTCTAAAGTATTCAATTTGTATTTTGAGAAACATGATATCCTAATAACTAATAAAAGTTTCTTTTCTTCTAAAGGAGTTTTATTTATCCGCTGCGAATTTATTAATATGTGATATAAATTGTCATGTATATTATTTTGGGTTTAGAGTTTATTAATTACTTAAATGAGTAGTAGTTTTGGTATTCTTACTTACATAATTAAAAAAAAGAATTGTTGTAATTTTTCTAAGCAATAAATATTTTTAAGTAATGCCTTGGATTTAAAATTTGGGGTGTTACAAGTTCAACAATGGTTGGTTTCCTCAACGGTTTTATAAGTGCAAATTGAAAGTTGAGTAGACTTAACCTTTTGAAGTTAAGTGTTGTAATTCGATTTGAATTATTGGAGAAAATCCTTCTGAGTGAATGGACTAGATGTAGCTGTCGATTTGGGGGTGAACCAATATAAATCTGTGTGATTAACTTTTTTCCTCTACTTATTTATTATGTGCTTTACCAAGTTTATCTAAGAACTTTTTACATAAGTAAAACACAATACAAACTCCTCTTTCTTGTATTTTTCAACCTTCAATCATTGATCTCCATATGATAGGGAGACATCTCAAAAAAATTCTCACCTTGTGCATTCCATTCACTATAGTTGTGAATATTCAATACATTTCATCAATAGTTTCTCATTCATTCATCTCAAATAGTTCAAATTTTCGTACAACAATATCAATTCTTGTTTTTTTGACATGACTTGTTCCTTCATGGTGAGTTTGTAGTGTATCCCACATTTTATTGGAAACTTCACATTCATCAACTCGTTCAATTTCATCCTTGCTTAAAGTACAAGATAGAAATAATTGAGCTTTTGAGTTTAGAAGTACCTTGGCTTTGTTCTTTGTCGTCCAAACTACCTCATTCTTTTAAGCAGGTATTGGATTACTTTGATTTACTCTTGGTACAAAGTTTCCATCTATCATGATACGCCATATTCTTGTATGTTGGGACTTAAGGAATAGTTGCATCTTTCATTTTCAAAAGTAGTAGCTTGTACCATCAAAATAACGTGGTATATTTGATGATCCTCTTTTGACAATATACTCGAGTTTTTACATTGCTTTTTCTTCCTGAATCTTTTCCTTTCACATTTGTTAGGTGCTTAACCTTAAACGCAGAGCTCTGATGTCAATTAAAGTAGCAATATCAATCACAAAAAAAGGTAGTTTTAATTTATCAAAGAGGGTTTAAAATTCAATTCTTGCACTTAATTTTAAATAACTCAAGAACAATCTTAATTGATATACAATTAATCTCTTGAACTTTCTGGAGTTGTTAGTTAAAAATAATGCAGTTCAACCTATGAGTAAATAAAAACACAATTAACGTTCGCAAGTTAAATAGAGTTATGGGATAAGAAGATCACTCAATGGTTTATTCTGGTTCATCCAATGTGAACTACGTCCAGTCTCCACAATTTGTGAGATTTTTTACTAATGTGATAAATACCACAATGTTATGCCTTGAACTATGTTTGTTGATCACTCATTGATCAATTACGTAATTCACATTTCAATCTTGAAAGGAATTTCTACATTCACCTATTTTTCCAAAAAGATTTTTACAACATACTCAATCTAACTTAAGTGATAGATTTAGTTACAAAATGATATGTATGATAAAAGTTTTTGGGATCAAAAAACTTCTCAACTCTTGTTTGAGATTGATTAACAACAATAACTCAATAGGATGATCCACAAATATAGTGAGAGAATTGGAGTTTTGCATGAAATAAGAGCTTTGAAAATTGAGCTTAAATGATCAGTGTAGATAGATTGTTTTGTAAACTATTGTCTTTGTCTTCTTACCAGACTTCCTTTTATAGATGAAGAGTGCAATAACCATGACCATGTATCTAGAAAATAGTAATAATTCATATGTTCTAACATTCCAGAGGCAATCATAAAGTTATAAGTACTTAATACATAGTCTACAAAACATCCTTTCATGTATCAATACATAAAATAAATTACAACTTAATAGAACATAACTACAAATCGTTATCCTCTAAGCTCGAGTCCAAGTCTCAAGTCCTCATATCTACTATATATAAACATAAAAATAGGGGGTGAGATATTAATCTCAATGGGTTCTAGAAAAAAAAAGGGAGGGTAGCTCAAATGAATTTCCTTAAATGCAAATTCAAGAATGATATGATTATGCAATTTTGTTTAAGAAAAATAGTCCTTAATTTTCCTTTTATTACCTTAGAGTATGGAAAAGGCCTCTTCAATTATCTCAATGTGGGTCACCAAGATAATTGAGATCCTATTTGTAAGGTAGGTCTTGGGTGTGAACTCAATCAGCGTCTCAATTGTTCTTCCCTTACCTATGTTTCCTTTATGAAATAATCCTTAATGTCCCACTGTAAAATTTCAAAGCAATGCATGCTATGACATTATATATATTAACCATACCTTATTATCACATCAATTACAATTAATTGATTAGCTTTAACATAAGTAATTCATAAACAATATTTAAAATAAAGTCACATGTCGAATATCATAGGAAACTTATAACCAGAGAGAATTTCAGCAAGAAGGAAATCCCAATCAAAGGGAAATTACAGTCTGAAGGAACTCAAATCAGAGAAAGTTTCAATTTATGGAAGTCTTGATCAGAGGAAGTTAGGTTAGAGGAAGTCAAGTCAAAAGAAGGAAAAATGAAGTCAAGTTAGAGAAAAGACTTGATCAGAGAAATTTAAATCAAAATTAGAGTAGATTGTCCAGAGGGAAATTTCATAAGGAGTCTATGTAGAACATCTAGTGGGAAGGTTTAGAAGGAGTCAATGTAGAACGTCTAAAGGGAAGATTCATATAGAGTTGTTAATATAGTTAACGCACAAGTTAGTTCACTAACATTCTACCCTCACTCTTTCAATCCCTTAACACATTATAAACATTAGCACACAAATGCAGAATGAATGAATTTGGAAGTATCGAATGCATGTTTTCAACAATTCCTACATGCCAAGCCTCACAATTTTCCTTACTTTCACTTTCAAAGTTCCCATTATTTTAAAATATCATAAAATAAATCTTCAACAAAAAAAGATGTTGAAGTCAACCCAAGAACCCACATGCAATACGAAAATAAGTTATTCTAGGAAAAAACTCACTTTCTTGATAGGGAGGAACTTTCTTTATAGTTGAGTTGGGTTGTTGGAGTTATCTAGTTTCCTAGCTCTCAATACTTCTGCTTCTGGTGCAATAGATCAAATATGAAATTCCACAATCTAGTCTTTATCTTCTTTTAGTGTTGACTTAGATTGTAGATGACTCTAAATAAGAAGGATAATGCATGCATGAGATCATAATGGAGGGAGAGAACAATAACAAAGTGAAAGGAATGTGTTATGATGAAAGAGAAATTGAGGTTGGTGGTGAAAGAAAGGAAAGTCTGGAAGTAGTTGGTATACTCATGAGTGAGAGAAAAGAAGGAGAAATGTTGACATTTGTATTTGTTAATACTACCAATTTCCCACCACAACATTAAATAAAAATTAAATATTACTATAAAATAACGTATGATGTTTAAGAAAAAAAATTAATAATCTAATCAATATCTTAATCTTGTAAATATTTCTAAGATAGTGAGAGGGTTTGTTACATCCTCCCCTCCTTAGGAAAATTTTGTTCTCAAAATTTGAGAGCTTAACTATTGAAAGAGATATGAGTAATCTATTATATATATTTAAAACAGACTCCCATGTCAACTCTCATGCCACCTCATAGTATTTCTTCCACGTGTGCAAACATATCCCACCTCAACAAAAAAGCTTATGTGTACGCCTTAGAGAGTTCTCTTGTGTTTTTATGTTTCACCTCATTTTTTCTAATTAGTTTCTAAATAGTTTTTTTTCCTCTTTTAATCCCTCTAATCCCTAATTTTTTTAATGACTTTCTCCAACAATTTCTTCTTCCCTCTTGTGTATAGGTTGGTTCGTTGCAACAACAAAAATTCTTCTCTTTGTCTATTTTTAATTTTGGTGCCATGTTCACCTCATTTTTTTTCTATTTAGTTTCTAAATAATTTTTTCCTCTTTTAATTCCTCTAATCCCTAATTTTTTTAATGACTTCCCAGTCATTCGCCATCCTCGCAGAATCATCTTCTTCTTCGAAATTGCCGACTCTACTCCAAAGATACACTAAAAGAGGTATAGGTTGGCCAAAGATACACTGAAAGAGGTATAGGTTGGTTCGTTGCAACAAAAAAAATTCTTCTCTTTGTCTATTTCTAATTTTGGTGCCATGTTCACCTCATTTTTTTCTACTTAGTTTCTAAATAATTTTTTCCTCTTTTAATTCCTCTAATCCCTAATTTTTTTAATGACTTCCCAGTCATTCGCCATCCTCGCAGAATCATCTTCTTCTTCGAAATTGCCGACTCTACTCCAAAGGTAAAAGAGGTATAGGTTGGTCAAAGATACACTGAAAGAGGTATATGTTGGTTCGTTGCAACAAAAA
>NC_021164.2:16211215-16213815 GCF_000331145.2 Cicer arietinum | reverse complement strand
ACAATTACCACAAATATCGATAAGTAAAATGATCGAGTGAGAGAACAAACAATATTTGTATTTAATTTTCTACTTTGAATATTGGTAAATATATATATAGTATATATAAATATTTATAAATTATTGACAAAATTATGTCTTTTTGAATCTTGATCAATTTCATTTTATTGAAATTAAATAAATTTAATTTGTTATTTTATAGTGTTAATTGACATGAAATTAAAGTAATTTATTTGCAATTATTTGTATTTGATGTATACTTATAATTGTTTGACAATTAATATTTTCTAACCGAAACTTTATGAATTTTAGATTTCGATTTTGAAACCAAAATGTTAATGATTATGATTACTCAATTAATATTAATTTAAGAAATAATGTTTGTAAATTAAAATTATAATATATCCGATTTAAAGTTAAAAAAAATCAAAATTACCACAAAGATCGATTATTAAAATGATAGTGAGAGAAAAAAATAATATTTGTATTTGATTTTTTACTTTGAATATTGGTAAATATATATAATATATAAATATTTAGAAATGATGGACAAAGTCATTTCTCTTTGAATTTTGGTTAGTTTTATTTTACTGAAACTAATTATATTTAATTTGTTGTTTTATAGTTTTAATTGATATGAAATTAAAGTAATTCATTTACAATTATTTGTATTTGATGTATACTTGTAATTGTTTAACAATTTAATAGTTTGTAACTGAATTGTTATAAATTTTAGATTTCGGTTTAAAAATCAAAATATTAATGATTATGATTACTCAATTAATATTAATAATAGTTTGCATGTTTGTAAATTATTAAAATTCTAATATATCCGATTTAAAGTAAAAAAAATTCACAATTACCACAAATATCGATAAGTAAAATGATCGAGTGAGAGAACAAACAATATTTGTATTTAATTTTTTACTTTGAATATTGGTAAATATATATAGTATATATAAATATTTATAAATTATTGACAAAATTATGTCTTTTTGAATCTTGATCAATTTAATTTTATTGAAATTAAATAAATTTAATTTGTTATTTTCTAGTGTTAATTGACATGAAATTAAAGTAATTCATTTGCAATTATTTGTATTCAATGTATACTTAAAATTGTTTGGCCATTAATATTTTGTAACCGAATTGTTATAAATTTTGAATTTTGGTTTTGAAACCAAAATATTAATCATTATGATTACTCTATTTAATATTAATAATAGTTTGAATTTTTGTAAATTAAAATTTTAATTTCTCCAATTTTAAAATAAAAAATTTCACAATTATCACAAAAGATTGATGATTAAAATTTTAATTTCATCAAATTTTTATCAATTAAATTATATATTTATAATTGAATGCTACTTTTTATTTTAATTTTCCTTATTATAATGATAATTTGAATATTAAGAAATAAATGAAAAATTAAGTATTGCATAAAATTAAATTATTTTTTATAGAAATTATTTTTGGTACCTATCAACATAACTATAATTCAATCGCACAAATAATTATTAAACCTTTAAAATACTTAAAATTGATTTAAAGTATAAGCAAATCTTTAATCTTTAATAAAATAAATTTTAAACTTTTGATGAAATATATTCAATAATTTTTTTTTACAACAACTTCTCATGCTCGCAATTAAAACATCATACTAATAAAACTAATCAATTTAGACTACGCTACAATATAATTCAATATTAATATTTTTTTAAAATAAAAAATATTAAATAGTCAATCATATTTTTAAATTTTTACATCTTAATTTTGGGTTTGTATTTTATATTTTATTTCATCAAATGAATACAAGTACTATGTTGAAAAATAATTTGACAATCAAAGTACAATGAGTCAAACAATTGTCATATATAATAAGTTATCATTCCAATTTTACAAAATATTTTAAAAATTAAATTAGATGATTGTGATAAACATGATTTTCCCTCATTTTAATTTTCTTAATCATATTCAATTATTACAAATCAATAAAGTAATATTATAAGATAACTATATTTATAATACATAAAATATTACTTATAAAACTTATAAAATTTTTTTACAATTATTTATAATAAATTTATAAATTATTTTATAATATTATTAGTCATTTACCAATGGTAATAATTTATATTATTAGTCATTAAATTCAATTGAAAAAAACCATCTAATCACTCATAATCGACATAAATACCCTTTATGAGGAGTAATGATTTTATACGTTCAAAATTCAATTACTCATTAATGTCAATTCATTTACAGTTACTTTCAATTTATGTTAATCTATTTTTTTAGTAATATTTTATAAAATAAAATTATATAGTCTATTTGACAGAAAATACACAAATTATCATTATATGTTCTACAATATAATTCAACATTAACATTTTTTTTAAATAAAAGATATTAAATAGTCAATCATATTCAACATTAACATTTTTTTAAAATAAAAGATATTAAATAGTCAATCATATTTGTAAATTTTTATATCTTATTTTTTGGTATGTATTTTACATTTTATTTCATCAAATAAATAAATGTACCATTATAAGTTAGAAAAATAAATTGTTAATCAAAGTACAATGAGTCAAACAATT
>NC_021164.2:16187350-16210923 GCF_000331145.2 Cicer arietinum | reverse complement strand
CATGATTTTCCCTCATTTTAATTTTCTTAATCATATTCAATTATTACGAATCAATAAAGTAATATTATAAGATAACTATATTTATAATACATAAAATATTACTTATAAAATTATAAAATTATTTTATAATTATTTATAATAAATTTATAATTTATAAATTACTTTACAATTTGATAATAATTTATAATTTATATTATTATCAAATTATTTTATAAGATATTTTATAATAAATTTATAAATTATTTTATAATATTATTAGTCATTTACCAATGATAATAATTTATATTTTTAGTCATTAAATTCAATTCAAAAAAACATCTAATCACTCATAATGGACATAAATACTCTTTATCTAATCCTACTTTCATAAACAATTATATTATTGCATAGTAATGATTTTATACGTTAAAACTTTAATTACTCATTAAAGTCAATCCATTTATAGTTATTTTTAATTTATGTCAATCCATTTTTGTAGTAATATTTTATAAAATAAAAATATATATTCTATTTGATAGAAAATACACAAATTCATTAAAAATAATCATAAAATATGAATATATAAAAAATTATTAAAAAAATTATTTTCAATTATTAAAATCTATTATCTATTATATATATTTAAAATTGACTTCCGATGCCATAACAACTTTTTTTTTTTTACCCACTCTTGATGAAATATATTCAAAAATTTTTAATGTAACAACTTCTCATGCTCGCAATTAAAACATCATACTAATAAAACAGATAAATTTAGCTACGCTACAATATAATTCAACATTAACATTTTTTACATCTTATTTTTGAGTTTGTATTTTACATTTTATTTCATCAAATAACTACAAGTACCCTTATATGTTGAAAAATAAATTAATAATCAAAGTACAATGAGTCAAACAATTATCCTATATAATAAGTTATCATACGAATTTTACAAAATATTTTAAAAATTAAATTAAATGTTTGTGATAAACATGATTTTCTTTCATTTTAATTTTCCTAATCATATTCAATTATTACAAATATTATAAGATAACTATATTTATAATACATAAAATATTACTTATAAAATTTATAAAATTAATTAATTAATATCCACGCAGCGCGCGGGCCATAATCTAGTTATTCATTATGTCAACTTCAGTTTTCCATATTGCTTCCTCTAGTGATGATCCTCTCCAAATAACATTAACTTTTACTGATCTTATTCCTTGATGTCTTTATACTTCTGTCAACAATCTGAATTAGTACATGATTGTAGGTGTGATTTGGTTTCAATTGAAGAGACTCGTGATTCAAAATTTGATAAGATTCGAGGACATGCTTTTAAGTTTGGAGACATGAAAAATATCATGTAAGTATGAGAATTAGATGGTAAAGTTAACTAGTAGGCTAAGGGGCCTATTTGTTGCATAGTTGAAAAATGTCCAACAAAACGGGGATTGAACTTCTTAACCTTTTAACATCCTTCCAACACCAATCCTTTTAACATCCTTCCACCTTTGTAGCACATGCTGATTGAAGTTAGTGGTCAAATTTTGATGATCTAGCGTATGATGACTTTGTAGGATATGCAGATTGAACTTTTCTTATTTATTTTAATAATAAAAACTAATTATTAAATATTTTAATTAAATTATCAAACAATTCAACTTTTAATTATTATAAACTAAATATCCAAACTGCAAAAAAATTCATCAAATCCCAAACGTACTAGTTTCAAACTCGTAACCTTTAACTTGTAAAAAAAGAAGCTCATAACCTTAAGAACAACAAATCCCAGAACTAAATTCATCCAATTATAAAGAAAATTCTTCTATTAATTTATCAAATCCAATAACCTTCAATCAATCTCAAGCACTATTTCAGAAAATTCGTTAAATTCAAGTTGGTAAATGGTAGATATGGTTGTGTTGAGGGTGATTGGTGGAAGAAGGTAGCGGTAGATTTAGATTTGAGAGAGGAAGTTGAGACGTTGAGATCTCGCGGTGGTTTTGGAGTCGCAGATCCAAGTTGAGACGCTCACGAATTTGTACTCTTATCGTTATCCTTCCACATTTTCCAATTTGTTATTAGATTGTGGTTTTGAAGCAAAAATGAGTAATGGCGAAAAAGACAAAGAAAATGAAGCGTGTTCAGTGGTAGTTGAAAAAGTAGGAGGTAGATCATCGGTGATAAGGTGTCTATCAAGATATCCCCTCAAGTTCATCACACCCAAAAAGGTTTTGATTTTCAATAATTATCTTTTATTTTTCATCAATCATGTTTCAACTTAAGTGCATATTATGTTATGGAGTGATTAGTATTGGTTCAAAAATATTAGCTTGGCAAATTGGCATGATAAAATGGTTTTCTTTATTCATTGCTTAGGTTGGTCCTTCAAAAATTGATGCAGTATGGGTTTATGCTCTCAATTATGGAGGTGGAATTGTATCTGTAAGTTATAAGTTTCATCTCTTTTGTGGTTTTGACCCCCTTCAACCTGCCTTTGTTTTTAGTTTCTTTTATTTTTGTTGAATGTGATTTTGAATTTTAACTTGTTCTTGCCTTGTTAGCATGGTTAACGCTATCTTATCATACATGTGAGTTGTGCCGCATTTCAAAATAAAATTGAACTCAATGGATATGAGTCATTGTGCGTATATCTATTTTTGATAAATTTGCAGCATGAGTCCTGATTCATCACACCAACCTTCCGCTAAACTTTGTTTTGCAAACCAGTCTTTTGTCAACTTTGTGTAGACATCCATTTTTGTTTTTGTCAATTTATTTTTTTGAGGTGAATATTGAATTATTTTGAAGTTCAAATATGATATATCAACTTATGTTAATTTGTGTCTGTCACTTCCTTTTTACTTAAAAATGTCATAATTTTTATTCATAATAAGATTCGGTTCCTGATTCGGAAAATAAGTCTTCGGATTCACAATTTCAATCTCGATTTGATAATCATGCTTGTGATGTGTAGGGTGATCATATTTCGTGCAAGTTTTCTGTTGGAGATGCTTGCACCATGGTGTTCACTACCCAAGGTTCTACTAAGGTCGACAATTTGTTTCCCTTTTTTATTCATTTATTCTTTTTTCCCTTTAAGTGATTTATTTTGAATTTTTCTGCCTTCTGGATCAGATGCGTATGAATATCACCTTGTTGTCAAGATGAATTCTGGTGTTTAGCTCAGCTTATCTTTATGTTATTGATAATATTGTAGTTTCTTTTAAGGTCTACAAATCTGTGGGATCTAAGTGTTCTCAACAAATATTAGAGGTAAAGACACTGTGTCTTTCTCTTGAGTTTCATCCATTTATGCCTGTCATTATTTACTTGACTAATCATTTTTATATGATAGAAAAAGGTTAGCATATGAATAAGGTTAGTGCACATAGATTAAGAGAAATTTAATTGATGTTAAATATCTAGACTAAAATAGTCGTATTTAATTCCTACTGATAATGTACTGTAGGAACCTCTATGAAAATAAGACATCATCAATCTAGCTATAATCTCTATCTTATTTAAATAATTATTCATTTAATAGTTAACTATCATACAGATGGAAAAGAAAAGTTTTATTAGTTCTTGTTTTTTCAGAACATCAATAGTACTATAAAAGGCTAAAACATCAATAATTTGAAAATTGAAGGAGTAAAATTTTGTTGAAATTCTAATATTTTGAGGTTAACGTTTTTTATGACATAATACACTTCTACTTCAAGACAATTTCATCGCTTTTCTTTAGTTATGGTTACGATTTAATTATTTTGGGAGGACATTATAGAGTTATTTGTTCCATGTAAACTCTACTTGGTATGAAAAAGTCCTTAGTTGTTATGGTTGTCCGATTTGACTGTTTGTCGGTTTATTGACAGCTGCTAAATTCATTGTGTAGTAGGCTAGAGTAGGAAGCAATGCGCTTTTAGCCATCATTCCGGATCCCGTAACATGTTTTTCCACTGCAAGATATTATCAGAAACAAGTCTTCACCGTTTCTGCAGACTCAAATTTGGTTATTGTTGATTGGATTACTAGTGGGCGCCATGAAAGTGGAGAAAAATGGGATTTTGATCTATATAGAAGCACCAATAATATATTCTTCGACGATGGTCAACCTTTGTTTCTAGATACGGTAATAGTTTTGCTGTTGTGCTTGTAAGATGTTAATCTTATTCTCTAATGTTAATTTTTAGAATATCTGGAAAATGTGTTGATAGATTTCAATTCCAAAGAGATGATGCCACTTTAGTTGAAGTAGAGATCCTCTCCATTTATTTTAATAATGGATGTCATCGTGTTTCATGCATCAATCATATTGTTACCTATCACATTTTCCTTTGAGGCCCAACCAATTATCCTTAAGATTGAAAATTAGACTTCCAGAATCTATATGACTCAAAAGTAGCCAATACATCATCTTTTATGGGTTTATTAAGTAGTCTCATTTAGGACTAATTACAGAGAGATATATCTACTCTAGTTTAAAATTAAGAACTTATGAGAAGCATGTTTTGTATACAACCATTGTTTATTTTGAACATTTTGACATCTCCATCCTTTCTATTTTTCTTCTTAATTGACTTCTTGTCACAAACAGATGTTACTAGAGAAAGAAAAACTTGGCCGTGTAAAGGAACACATGCTGGACTACCAAGTAATTGCAATGATTGTACTTCTAGGGTGAGTGATACTGGATTTATGTATCTTGTAAATTGTATAGTAAATGACATGCTTTACTATTTTAGGCCAAAGATGCAGTATGTCCAGAGTCTAGTGCAAGAGCGCGTGAAAATAATTATGTCAGAGCAATTACAGAATCCTTCTGCTGCATTTAGTCACAAAAAAAACAAGGCTGACTGTTTCATGACAAAGCCAACTTTCGTGGCTTCTTGCAGTGTCTTTGGTCCTAAGGTAAATTATAAATTAGTTGCAGCGCTATTGTTTTTAATTTAGACATATTTTGTTTGGTATTCGCAACCTGTTACATGTTCAACCCCATTAGCTCACGGGCTGGCTAGCTTGATATGTAATATAAAATATATTATTTGAGACTAGCTTTTGAAGAATGAATGCAGAAAATTAATGATAAATTTAGAGTTCCGCAGATGCATAGGACCTCTTCCTCGAATCTATTATTTCCTCTTATATTCTCAGCATAATGGAAGATACCATGATTGGTTACTCTGCCTTTCATGACTCTGTAATATATGTTACTTATAATCATTGGTGGCTGCAGAAAATTGGTCTTATTGTTCGAGTGGCTTCTGTGACAACTGAATCCGTTTACAAGTTTCTTCGACATCAATTGGCTCCATTGGAGCCAATGATCGGGGTACCACCTTACAGGTAGAGTGAAGTGTTATTGGAGTAAAACATAATGGTAATTGCTATGTATAATTATTATACATTGTTTCTATTCAATGTATATTATAAATTTAAGGCATCGAAATTCCCTTCTATTTAAAATGGTGCTATACTTCATCTAACTAAAACATATTGTATAACATCTCTTGCCTTGCTGTCATAACCTTCAACTCTTATTCGTCTTTTAATTTATTTTTGGGTCTTGGACATGCATATGAGTGGCCTTGACCTGAATCAGTAATTGAGTATCAATTATGCTGCTATTTTATTTGATTAAGGCACATTGCATGTCCATGCCTTCAATATGATTCAATACCCCAGTTTTAGGACAAGAAAGTGTTCCTAACATTTTAAACCTAACATTGATAATAACCAAATATAAATATCTAATAATAGAGATTCAATATCTTGTGCCGTTTTTTCATACGGAGTTTATCTATTCTGCTGAGATTTTATCATGGAGCTAAAAAATTGAAATACATAACCAGCCTGCTTTGCTTGGAGTTATATTGTATGTTGATCAATTTTTACTTTCCAAAATAACTAAACATAGTAAAGGATTGAAAAAATAGAGATCATTTATGTTTCACAAAAGTAACATGTCCTTTATGTTTTTTTTAACACTTCCTTTCAATTGAACTCAATTCTTGTTTAGGTTCTTTAAGTTTTTATTCTCCAAATGTAGGTCTTGAAGTTATATTATGTTTGCATTATTTGTCATTTGTCTCACTTTTCACAACGATTAGTGCAATTGAAAACAACTAATCATTAGTAACTCTATCAGATGCTGCAACAGTATGTTTCACATACTAATCCCTTAGAACACATCTATCAAGCCTTATAAACAACTTACATTTTTTGATTTTCTCTACAACTATTTAGACACATGTTAGCCTCTAAAAACTTGATAATAAAGGTCTATTCACATAATCAATGTTATTAACTTCTTCTACTTGCAAAGTAACTTAGACAATTTAAAGGAGCGCTTGCATAATTTAATATAATTTAAGGTAATCGGTGCAAATAGATTGTAACTTAAAAGATTAATTCGAGAAAATAAAAATTTAAAGGACTGACGCAAGAACTTATATAACTTAAGTGTTACAAAAAAAAACCTAAAGGGCCAAAATATTACTTTTGTGAAACATAAAGGGCCTCAAGATGAATTTTGCTTCATGGTCTCTTTGGCGTACTTATTTTCAGGTGCTTTATGGAAAAATCTTAAATAACTGAGCTTACAAATCTTATATAAATAGGACGTATTTGTAATTGAGCAAAGTTCAATGTCTTTTATGAAATAGATATGTAAGTGTCATGTTTGAGTTAGGGCTTTATAAGTATAATGTATAACTATGTTGACTCCATGACATTGTACAACAATTCAAAAAACGTTATTTGGATCATAAATAGAGAAGCGTTTTTCTTCTTATGTAAAACTTATTTTCTTATACAAAAATTTCATCTATACAACTAGAGGTGAGAATAGGTTAGGTCGTTCGTTATGGGCCTATGACCTTTATTAATATTAATATTTGTTATTAAAAAATAGTCTATTAGGTCTGATAGGCCGGCCTAGAAGATGACAATGTCTTTTATTTTCTTTGTAATTTTTTGAATGACTTTTTGGAATTTGTTAATCATGGATTCATTTTATTTATTTGTTTTTTTGAAAGGTTGTTGCGGACTTATTAGTTATAATTTTATTAGTTTTAATTACATATAAAGGTCTAGTTTAACTTATTTAAGAAAAATATAAAATATACTATTTAAATATTTTAATGTGAATAAAACTATTAACCTCTATTTGTCTTCATTAAAGTTTACTTTATTCAGCTTGTGATCATCCGCTGATAATAAGGGACTTTTTGCAATAGCCACATGTCAAAATATAAAATCAGAAAAGAAAACTTAAATTTAAAATTAGATGCATAAATTTTAGAGGTTGTAATTTTAGTGGAATGACAACAAAAAGAAAACCATTCATTGTTTTTTTCACTTAATTTAAACTTTAGGAATAGTTGGTTTGTAACTTGGTACAATGTATGAGACTAAATTTTCGGTTAATTAAGATTCCTCGTAGGTTAGGTTTATGGCTGCTCCATATAATGATTTGGTCAATTATCCCTCTTGAGTTTTGTTAGGTTATCCATTTTTTATCCTAATAGTCGTAGTAGTCTTTACAATTTGCTAATAGATATTGCAAAAACATCTTGTGATAAGTTTTCATCCTAGGTCATCCATCCCACAGAGATTGAAACGTGAACAAGCATGTGTTAAATTTTGCATGATAATGCATTCAATATCTGTAACATTTCAAGTTTCATGATAAATATTTTATTAATAAAATAAAATTTTAAATCATTGATTTTATATTAAAACTATTTTAGAATGCATGTCGGTAAATTTTATAATTAGTTTTCATTATATGAGAGTTTCATATGACATGCTAGTTTTATACATATTGGACTAAATGAATAATATAAATAATAAGTATTATATTTTATTATTATATATATTTTTTTTTTAAATAATAGTATTTTAGTGTAATATTTTAAATAATAAGATTTTAGGTAATTACATCTACATGTGTTCATAATTAATATACACATATTTATATTTTAATTATTTTTAAATATATTTTATTTTAGTTTTAATTATTTATTTTATAAATAATTATCTTGAGATATTAGTATTAATTTAATGATATTGATTTTTTTTTTATATAGTTATTGTGGTATGATGATTTAATTTGTATTTATTTTGATTTATAAATTAATATAAATTGTTGATGTTATATTTATTTATTTTAATATTTTGACTATTATTAAAGATGGTAGCATTTTTATGTGATTACTTTAAAAAAATGTTATAGTAATTATCATTATTATTACTATTATTTTAAGTATAAGAGTTATGGTTATAAATATAATTTAAAAAATTAATTACTTTAATTTATTGATTTTATAAAGTATTGATCTTAAAATAAATAGTAATTTTTTGGAAACAGAATTATGTCTAAGAAACTATTAAAAATGAGTTTGTGTAACTATTAGTTTTTTCTAATAAAATAAAAGTAATAATAGAAAGAAAAAAAAAAAAACACTTTAAATAAAAGGGCTGAAGTTTAGCCCCTATGCTTTTGATGACTCTTCATCATATGCATGTTTTTCCACTGTTTTAATTTTATTTATCTTCAATCATTAGTTAAATTAATGATTTATTTGATATATTTTGTTAATTTTTGTTCTTTGAGTTAATAAAATGTTTTGTGTTTTTATTTCATTGATTAAGTAGGAATTTTTCGTAATTTTACATTGCGTTTTGTTTTAGTGCAGTGTTGAATTTTGGTGAGAAATCAACATGACCTATGTGGAGTAGTTCAGTCATATCTGGAGTTGTAGATGTCCAATTGGAGTCAAACCAAGTGCAAATGAAAGCTAAGATCCATATCTACAACTTTCATGAAGACACCGGAACCAGATTCAGACTCGAAAGAGGAGTAAAATGCAAACTATGTCAAACAGAAGATGTTGTGCGTCTAACGCGCGCCATCCGCGCCTGAGGCGCATTTCCATATGTTCAGCACTGTCAAAACGCGTCTGGAGCGCGTTTTGCGCACCTGGGGCGCCCGACGCGTATCAGCATTCATAAAAACGCATTTTCACTGTTTAGGTATCCTTTTTGAATATTGGGAAGTTGGGAGACTTGTGCCCTAGCATAGAAACTCAAAGACGGCTGCTTTTAACATCATTGGAGCAGTTTTATCAAGAATCATTCATGAATCCTTCTTGTAATTCTTCTCTAATCCTTATCTTTTGTATCTCTGTCATGAGTAACTAAACGCTATTTGTTAGGGATGAGTACAACCAGATGAAACTCTTATTTTTCTGATTTGATTTCTAGTTATATGAATGAGTTTATTGAATTATTTTTCTCATCTCTGTACTTAATCCTTTTTATTGCTTGATCAACATTAAAATGTTCTACGATTTTTATTTTGAAACAGAAGTGGACTTTACGAATGCTTGAGATGAGAAATTCATGAATTTGTAGTCTAGGGATAGATGCAGGTCATGAAACCAATTAAATTAGTTGCAAAACAATAGTTTACAAGAGAATTTCTATACGCTAATGATTAATTCTAATCTTAAATCTACTAAGGAATTAGGGGTTACTTTAAAATTAAAGGTTTTGTCACTAAGACATTAGGGCAAGAATAATAAAGAGAATTCGGTAATAATTCAATAAAGGAATTCAGTAACTAGGATCAAATTAAACACCAAGGTTGGATTCGAAGTGAAACTCATCGCTGACATTTTTCTCATTATAAAGGATCAATTTTATTATAGTTGATCATTTTAATTGTTATTTCAATCAATCTGGAAACTTTTTGTTCAATTTCAGTAATTAAATATAATTCAATAGTAAAACGCAATCCTTGAGTTCGACACTCGGTACTACCGTTTTATTATTACTTGCAACGATTCAGTACACTTGCTGAAACGCCATCAACTTTGTATATTCAAAAAAAGGATTTTTTATATTATTTATTTAATTAGTCAATTAGACATATTTTTTTTTTCCGTATTTTTAACCATCACAATTTCTATTTAAAATACTCAATTTCTCCGCTTATAGAGTTTGTTATTTTACATAGTTCTTTATTTCATCGTAAGTCCGATTTGAGTAAAATCAACGTCAAAACGACCCAACAAACAACGGCTATAATATCCACATATTATTTTCCAATTTATGATAAGTTTATTTGACTCAATTTTGAAATTGACAATTTTTAGTTTGTTCTCATAATTTATTTTGACATTTACCAATAAACTATCGAGTTAGATCGATTGATGACATCAAATCAAAGAACAAAGATTTTTTGCTTGTGGATCCGTATTCCCATGTGAAAGCGTTAAAATAAGGTAAGGGACGTTTTAATTTTCATTAGTATAATATGTAATGAGGTGAACGAAAAATTCGTATTTCCCACGATTCATACAAGACTCGTTTCATACAATAGTAGCCTTTTGAGGGATAAATTAATTAATTTATAAAAATACAATTTGTGAGGTTAAAATGTGGAAAAGAAACATTTATAAGGTGTTGATTGATTTAATTTTGTTGAATGTGTGATATTTGATATTATTGTGATTTTTATTGTCGAATGAATTTTGTGCATATGTTTGATTAGACGAGTTAATGTGATGTTAGAAATTTGTGATATGTTTATGTGATGATGATGATGAACGATTGATAATAGTGATGTTATAAATTTGTGATAAGTTTATGTGATGATGATGATGTTTGATTGATGATAGTGATGTAATAAATTTGTGATGAGTTTATATATAATGATAATGATGATGTATGATTAATGATTAATGATAATATTGTTATAAATTTGTGATAAGAATATCGAAGCAACTCATAATTGATGATATTGCGATGATTCCAACTTGTACTAAAGATGATACTCTTAATGGAGTAGTCTAGGCTAACGATAAGAGAAAATAGATGTTGGAAATATTTGAAGTTGATGAGAACTTTTGAAGTGGAAACTATTTTATCATCATATAGGTAGAGCATAACAAGCCTAGTGATTTTAGGGAAGTACAATTGAATGAACCTGATCATGGTGGTCTACTATTGAACCTTAAGGCAAGATTGTTAGACCTTAGAGGTATTCAGATGGGGAATTCTTAGGTTGCTTGTAGGTGCCCTCAAAATGTTAGAAGCTACCAAGCAACACAAGTTTACCTCGATTGTCGCGTATATGTGTCTTAGGTTGAGTTGATGAAATCTATGAGAGCATGACCAATTTGAATTGTCCATCCACTTAGGTGGTGACATAGTATCTAGTCTCCTAACCAAGTACTTCAGAGTTAGAATGATACTAAATTATGAAGTAGAGTATAAGCTCTTCTATATTATTGCATTTTCTTGTGATTGTTTTGTTGTGACTAATGTGTATCGTATGCGATCATAATTTCTCTTAGATGATTTGATGTTATAGTGAATTGTATTAATTTTCCAAGAGTTATTTTGACTTTATAATATGATTTTTTTCCCTGAAGAATGTATGCGTAAGAATACGACTTATTAATGGTTAATCGTGAGTTTTTCGTACTTATATTATACTATGAACATGATTTCTAAAGTCACCTCCTTTGTCGTTTGTGTTTGACTGACTTGACCGTGTGTTTGTAAAATCGCTGTTATTACATGTTAATGAGTCTTGAAGTTCTAGTTTGGGAGAAACCCGACTCTGATAGGTGATACCGAGAATAAGAGTTGTAAATTGTATTTTACTTATTTAATTAGAAATAACATTTTGTATGAAAACTTTATAAGTAGTATTAAGTTTTTGGAATTAAATTAAAAAATTATAGCTAAATTAAGTTCATTGAGATTGAACTATTTTAATTAAGGAATAAAGTTTGAATTGTTCCATGTATATTTTGAGAGGAACCCGATATCTTAAATTAATTATAAAAATTTATGTTTTCCTTTAAATATTTTTTATTCCTCCTGTGCAAATTAACAGCCACCACATGATGGAAGAATTTATTCAGCACTTATAGTTATACCAATTCATATTCTAGTAAAATGGGTGTCATGTCTTACATGTTTTAATTTTTTTTTTTTATAAGAAAAACAATTGATTGAGTTGATCGTGCTTTTGGATACAAAATATTGATTAAGATTGACAATAACTTCTATATTTAAATAATGTTAGTTTTTACTTTTTTAAAAAAATAGTACAATAAGTTAACCATGCTTTTTCTATAAAAAAAAAAATAAATAACCATACTTTTGGAGGAAAATATGGCTTTAGATTGACAATAACTTTCTTTTTTTACTTTATGAATGTAATCAAAGTATACGTCTCTTGAGTGTTGATATCTAATTTTATCCAATAATTTAAAAATATTCATAAAAATAATAAAAATAAAATAAAGGTAAAAAAACAATATTTTGAACATGTTATTATGGTTTAAGAAATATTCCAAATTATCAAAACACGTTCACAAATGTAGGTTTTAAGTAGAAAATGTAGAACATATAATTATGCATCTTTAGATTGGTGGAGTAATCAAACTATTTCTTTACAAAGTTTTTAATTATCCGTACTTTTTGTAATGTGTTGGTTGTAATGGTTTAGAAAACCTCTAGTATTTTTATTGATATACTTTCTTATAAACAAATGAGTAAAAAAACATGAAGACCCAATTTGTCATAATCCAACAAATCCAAATATGGGTTTCCTTGGAAAGTTCGTTTAATGATGAAGTTATGTTGATGGAAGAAGGGGTTTCCTTGTGTTGAGTTTGATTACATCATTTAGAAGGGCATATTGAAGCATTCGGCTGATAAGTGTCTATTTCCGATATTCATTTTTAAAATACCTAGTAGAGCATAGGCAGTGAGCAACACAACTAAATCATCGGTATCAATTCCATACAAAGCAAATAAATGTTTATTTATTGGTATTTAATAATAATTATATAAGAGATTGAGAATTGAAGTAGTACCTAGTAATAGAGGAGTCTTCGTTTGAAGGGAGAGGAAGAGGGTGATGGAGAACTCACATGGTTGTGGGTCCTATTAGAACTAGGAGTCAAACCTGGTACTTGGGAGATAAGTACTACCTTATCTCATTCCCACTACTAATTGAGCTGTAAGGGTCAAGTTGTTACGAAAGGATCTGCCACTGCCTTTCCGTCTAACTATCTGAGTCTAAGGATTTGACTTTGATAATCTACCTCAAAGGTTTTACCTATGAAGATAAGATTCTAAAGTTAAATGCAACATGCTCCAATAAGCTGCCTCCAACAAAGAAACTCAAAGGAAAACATTTGACTCTGATTTACAATGTTGATCCTGTCTCTACTAAGTTTCCTCTAACCAATAATTCAACACCAGAAGATGATTGGGTTTGACTTTGAACTTCACACTACTTCTGACTCTGCCTCGAACAAAAGCAATCGTATGACTTTGAGGAAAGTCAATGCCTCTAATGAAAAATTCAAATGCAACATGAAAAATTCAACGCTATGAAAAAGTCAACGACTCTAACTCTGATAAATGCCATGAATCTTGAAGCTGACTATGAAGACACATATACGACTCAGAAACATATTCTGATGAAGGCTCGCTGCTTCTAACTCGAATACTATAGATTCAAATGGTCAAGCGGTTATTTTTTTCCACATTTGAATGGATTAAAGTGCCCAATCAGTTACATTCTTAATTGCACCAAATTGAATATCTCATCAAATAGAAACGGTCCAACTCGTATTCACGACAACGAATCTATGCAATCAAATATAGAACATCCTGAAATCAACGCAACAATCAAGAATTGAATTTCATTAATTGAAAAACAACGATCAAGAATTGAATTTCAGTAACTGACAAACAACGATCAAGAATTGAATTTCAGTAACTAACAATGAATTTCAGCAACTGCTAAACAACGATCAGAAAATTCAAAACTCAAGAAAAAATAACAAATTCAGGGCAATGTTAGACTAAGTTTTTGAAAACAAATCAAAGCAACGATCATTAGAACTTGGATGCAACAGGAAGCTTAAAAAATTGAACTAACTAGAATTAAATAATACGAATGTTGGAATTAAAATGTTGGAAGAAGAAGAAGCAATTAGAAGAGCTCCAACAATTAGCATCTATAAATGGTTCTCCCCACTTGAGGAACCTTACACAACCAAATATGAAGCAATAAGAACAAAAAAATATACAAGTTGAATATCATTCAATCATCAAACACTTATATTTTATTTAGCACTCAATTGTATTCTAATTCTAGTTGTTCTAAGTCTGAGATCAATACTGTAAGCATCTTCCAGTGAGAGTAAATTGAGAAATATAAACCAAACACTTGGGTAACCTTGTTCGATAATAGCTGTAAATCCACAACGACTTGTGATTTTCATGTTGGATGTTGAGAAGACTTCATTTGTGAAGTTAAGTGGTTATAATTTGGTTTGAATTATTGGATTAAATCCTTTTAGGTGAAGGGACTAGATGTAGCTACAAGGTTGGTAGTGAAACATGATAAATTATTGTGTTATCTCTCTTCCCTCTACTTACTGCCTCTATTTTTACTTGTTCTATTTTCACTATTTGTTAGCCCACGAATTTCATAAAAACCCGAATACACAATTCAAACCCCTTTTCTTGTGTATTTTCCATCAACAATTGGCATTAGAGCTCGGTCTCATGCCTTGAGTACTTTACAATGTTTGAGAAAAGATCCATCTTTCAAGTATGTCTACCTATGGTGATGAAGCAAATGGTGGAAATGTCAATAGACCACCTCTATTTAATGGGGAATGCTTTGAGTATTAGAAGGATTGTTGAGGCAAAAACTTTTTGATGTATGTTTTAACGACAACAAACCTTATGAAATAAAAGATTAAGTTTTATGAATGGTGGTCTACTAGTAATTGCATTTGAGTTTTGTTTAAGGAACATGAATTGCATAAGTCAACAAGCAAGAAACCGTTCACTTCATCAAAGTGCATAAGTATCCACTCAATAATGAAAGAATCTCAAAAGGAATGTATCATATATCAATCATTCAAGAGAATGATTATTACATCTTCAAGATAGCATCTTCATGAAGAAGATGATCAAATACAATAATCAATGATCACACTATGCAATAAATCGGAAGCAAGATAATTTGAAAAGGAAGCAAAAATACAAAGACAGAACATAGAACGTTCTTGACAGAAGTCTGGAAAATGGAGAACGTTCTCCACATTTTCGAGATTTCAAGAAACAATGATCTCCTCTTTTACAGAAGAAGTTGCTCCTGGATTTTGCAATCATTGTTTATGTATTTCACAATCATGTGATATGTATACTTCAAGGAATATAAAGGATTCATCTCAGCAAAGAATCAATTCAAAATACATAGTAGAAAAACTATGGATTATGATGAATCGAGCAAGTTCAAGCAAGACTGATCATTCTCCAACTTGACTATCAAGAACGAAGAACATTCTTGACATCATTCTGATCATTCTGGATAGTAGTTTGAAAAACAAAGAAAGTTTTGGTTATTAAAACTGATGTCTGGAAAAACGGAGAACATTCTCCTTTTCACAACTTTAAATTCAAGAACGTTCTGGTTTTGACAACATTAATCCAACAACATTTAGGTTTACAAGGAACAAAGTTTTCTTTATTTTACGATTGATATGAGCAATGAAAGTACAACAATATACATTGAAAATCTTCAGTATTAAATACAAAGGAACATAATTATATACTCAAGATAATTCTGAATAGATTCAAGAGAAAATGATCAACAAAAGCGAAACAATGCATCAAGAATAAAAAGCAAGATTAATCCCCTAAGTTGATGGCTTGCGATCAACAAGATCATTTCTGGTTTGTTGATAAATCAGTCCTTATTATGAAGGTACCATAAGTTGGTACACAAAGATCATACCAGAAATATTTAATACAAAAGATTAACACATGCAAAAGCTAAGTATCAAAGAACTAACAAGCAAGATCAAATCAATTTTAAATGCAAGGAAAGCTATTGCAAATCACAAATGGATTTCCTATTCATATACTAGGAATATACAACTCTCATATGGGCAAAATAACCACTCGAAAGGATCAAAGGATAAAAGGCATAACTCAAATCAAAAGTGACAAATGATTATTCTCCAGCAGTGTAACATTAGTTTCCAAATTGATAAACATTCTCCAGTCTGTTAGACTTGATCTTCAGCAACAAACATCTTCCTTTAGAATGATTAACAATTATCTCCATAATGATCAAAATCATTCTCCAGTATGATGACATCACTCCAAAATGATATGAACATTCTCCAGCTTACTGCCAATCATTCTTCAGCTTTGTTACATCACTCTCAAGCCTTTCAAAATCACAAGATAAAGAAAAAGAGAAAGCACAAGATATGAATGACCAACTAAGAAATGTCATTCAAAGCCTGCAGCAATCTGATTTAAAAATGTTTGAGCAATAAAATATTTTCAATGAGATACCCATACAAAATCATCTTCCAGAATGTTCTAAAACTAACGGAAAAAAAGTACCTCTTAAAATATAGAAGTTCATGAATTGAAAAATGACTTAACCAACTTGGTAAATATCACTAAAAACTTTCAAAAGAACATGCAACAATCTCAGCTTGAGAAAACTGATGAAACTGCAAACCAAGAATGTTATACGATTCAAAAGGAGAACATTCTTCTTAAAACATAAATTAAATTCTCAAAAATGACTTGGGAAACTTTATCAAATCTACTGAAAACTTTCAAAAAATCATGGGATCTCAAGTAGAAATTTTTTATAAAGCTAGTTTTGCTTTTGATAAAATTCAAAAAACAAAAATGTATGAAAACTTCTTTGCTCTTCAAAGAAAAGAGGACAAATGCCAAACCAAATCTTCATATCGTGGTAAAATTGGACATCTGGAATTTGCATGTTATTTGAAGAAAATAAATGAAAAAATCAAGAACAAAAGGATCTTTAGAAAAGAAGAACGTTCTAGAAGAAAAACAGAACTTTATCTAGAAAGTTTGAAAAAAGGAAAACGGTCTGGAAGTTTATCAAAATCAACTTCAAAGACGTTTAAAACTCTGATTTTCAAACCTTCTCCAAGACCAACAACAAAGTGTTCCTATTGTTCCAAGAATGGCCACTTCGAGTCAACTTTCTATTTTAGCAAAAGGTCAAGTTTTAAAAAATTGTAAGTACAAAAGTGCGCCTAAAGGGGGGGGGGGGTGAATTAGGTGTTAGTAAATTTTCTTGTTTTCAGTGATATGGTAGTTGAATTTTCTGAGTTAATGTAATGTCTACCAATAGTAAGGTGTAGTAAATAAATGAAAACAATAGATTTATCCTGGTTCCCCTTATAACCAAGGGTACGTCCAGTCCTCTTGTACAACACAAGAGATTGATCTACTAATTGTCAGAAAATGTACAACTCCCACCCTGGGATTCTTGCTACAAACTTCTAACAACACTTCTAAGATAGCACACCACTATCTTAGATTAAGCTACTTTTAAGAAAGTATTACTTTCTTTTACAAGTGATACAATATGATTTGAATAAGAATAAGGAGAGGTATATTGATAAACAATTCAATAACAATTCAAGTACTTGAGAACCTTTCTGTATGATATGAAAATGAAATGCAAGTACTTTATAAAAAATCAGAATTTTGTTCAAAATTGTTCAGGGTATTGATTCAAGGATTGTGTGTTGTTTGATCTGAAGTTATGGGGTATTTATACTCCATAAACATCTCTTCAGATTAGTGGCCATTGACCCAAGAGGTTTGATGAAAGAATACAATCATTTGGAGCCATTCCAGATCTGAAAAATTGTATTGCTTCCAGTTGTATTCGAATACAGGATGTGTGTATTCGAATACACCTCTTTGTAACGTTCAAAATATTCAAAAATTATACCTTGTATTCGAATACACATGTGTGTAGTCGAATACAGATTAATGAAAATTTGCCACTGACTTACTTTGTATTCGACTACACATAGTCGTAGTCGAATACAACTTTGAGACTTTTGCTTCTGACTTGCTTTGTATTCGAATACAGGATGCTATATTCGAATACACTTATGTATTTTGTCAAAAATATTAGTTTTAAGACTTTGTTAATGCTATTTTGATTTTTGAAAATACTTTATATGCATATGTAAATATGACTTGTTCTCCTGTAATTGAAGTATTGGTTTGCATCATATACATTTACATTTTAACATTTAATATTTGTATTTGAAGCTTTATTAATGAAGATATTTGAACTTCTTTTTGAGGTTGTTGCTTTGACCATAATGGTTGACCTTTGTCATCATCAAAAACTTGTAGTTTACATTCTCCCCCTTTTTGATTATGACAAAATGTTGTTGTTGTGGAGAGATATGTCGAAATTGAATCATTGCTCCTCCGTAATGTATGCGTACTCCCCCGTTGTATGTGATTAATTAACAAATTGTTTGAGGACCTACAAGATGTTTAAGGCAACAACAATACCAAATTTTCTCCCCCTTTTGACATGATCAAAAAGAAGGAAAAAATATAGAGACATACATATGCAAGAATTTACACACAAGTAAAGGTAAAAGTAGTACACATAATAAAAAATTGACATAACGAAGGATGAAGGCAAGTTCAATTAAGTACATCAAAATAGTTAACATGTGTTTAATGAAAACATAGTTCAACTTAGTACATAAAGCATACCATAAGAAAAACTACAAATTAAGATATGAAACAAACTACAAGGCATAATATGAGGTAGTATTTCGACGTATTACAAATAGAATCCTGGTGTCGATCAAACTCCGCTGGAATGTGAAAATGATCAAGTTTGTCATATAAACTACTAATGTCTTGAGATAACTCGTCATGGTTGCGAGCGATAGTAGTTTCAATGTTCTGGAAGCAAGTGTTGACAAAAGTGGTCAGATTTTCGAATTGAGTTTGAAAGAAGGTTTGGAAAGAATCAAGGTGAGCCATGAGCATTTGATTGGAGATATAATCATCATCAGAGGCTGTATCCTCGTCATCTTCATCATCATGGGCAGTAGCATTTGAGGGTCTAGCAGTGTCTTCCTGAGCAGCATCAGATGGTTGATCATAATCACCTTTATGCACAAAAGAGTCAAGTTGCTCATTCCATACTATCTGCATGCTAGGCAGGACACCCAAATCCAACATATTTTCTTTTGTGGGTGTATACATGACTTCATCAGAGAAGTCCACCCCAAAGTGTTCCAAAATCCGGGAAACTTCCTTTGCATATGGTAATCCAATTGCCTCTCGGGATCCAAACATGACATATTTCACAAAGTATGCCCAATTTAGTTGACAACCTTCATACATGAAATTCATAATTTGTAATTCAAACTCCGAAATTTGGGAGTAATTTCCAGCCTTTGGAACCAGAATGTAGCTAAGGAAATAGTGCAAAAGGCGATTATCAACGGTAAGATTTCCCACTCCATACCTTTGCTGGGCATATTTGGACCCAGCCTGAGTCCGCTTTTGTTCCATTGTGCATCTGTCAAACCGACATAGGGCAACACACGCATCATACTTGGAGATATCAGCCCATTCACACAAGTTGTTGGGACAAAACTTTTGACCTTTAAAAGGAATGTTTAGAATTTGGCCTATGGTTTTGGTATTGAACCGAATGATTTTTCCCTTAACTCGAGATACCAGCATTTTTCCATCTTGGATGAGATTGCAATAAAAAACCCTATCTAAGTCAGGATAAACAGGACCTTTGTAACCTATAAACTCTTCAACATGTTGTGCTTTGAGCAACTCAGGAAACTTAAAGGCAGAGAAAGCGTTTAAAGTACCATATTTTGGAATGATAAGGCGCTTGCCGGAGTAGAATGTGCAAAAACGATTAATTTTTTCCGGTGTGTGTAGAAGCCGGGATAAATCCGTGATGTTGGGATTTCTTGTTCGTTTTCTTGAGGGACCCACTGCTGCATGCTTGGTTCTTGGTCCTCTTTTGCGGGCATCCATGGTGAGAAGGGAGGTTTTGGTGAAAAATGGGTTTGAGAGAAATGTGAGAAATCTGATGATAAATGCCAAGAAAGAAATAAGGATTGATGTAGTTTGCAAGGTTGGGTGAATGGGTAACTGAGTGAAAGGAGGATGGACGAGATTTTGGGAGAGGAGAGGAGAGGCTACAACTGTGTATTCGAATACCAAATGTAAAATAACCCTAAAAATATGAAACAACTTTTATATCTGGGCAAAAACGCGAAGGTGTAGTTGACTACACCTAGTTGTATTCGAATACACATTGTTCTGGGAACGTGTATTAAACTACACATAAGTTGTATTCGAATACAAAAATTTCTGGAAAAGTATGTATTCGAATACAGACATTTGTATTCGACTACATATGCAAATTGTTGCTTAAAAACTAAATTTTTATGGAAATCTCAACATGTAATGCACAAATTCATATATCAAGAACCAATAATCATCAAAGAATTTTTTTTTAACAACTTTAAGATAAATTTTTTGAAGAAAGATGACAAACTATGTGTATCATGCAATTTCAAAGACCGTTTTCATTTAAAATACCAAGTTCTCTTCGGATCTTATAAAATGAGTCCTTAGGTAAAGGTTTTGTAAAGATATCAGCCAATTGATTGTGTGTATCAACAAATGTTACCTCAACATTACCTTTCAGCAAGTGATCGCGTAGAAAGTGATGACATATATCGATGTGTTTAGTCTGAAAGTGCATGATTGGATTCTTTGAGATGTTTATTGCACTTGTGTTGTCACATCTTAGAGGAATGCATCCGAGATCAACTCCATAGTCATGTAATTGTTGTTTGAGCCAGAGAATCTGAGCACAACAACTTCCTGCTGCTATGTATTCCACTTCAGCAGTACTAAGTGCAACACAAGCTTGCTTTTTGCACGACCATGATACTAGTGCATTGCCTAAGATATGGCAAGTGCCGCTTGTGCTTTTACGATCCGTTTTGCATCCTGCATAATCTGAATCAGAATATCCAACTAGGCTGCATATGCTACCTTTGGGGTACCATAGGCCTAAATTTGTCGTTCCTTTCAAATATTTCATAATTCTTATAACGACTACAAGATGCGATTCTTTCGGATCTGCCTGAAATCGCGCACACAAACAAACACTAAACATAATATCTGGCCGGTTGGCCGTTAGATATAATAAGGATCCAATCATACCTCGATATATGGATATGTCGATTGAAATACCTGATGTATCTTTATCAACATAGGTTCCGGATCCCATTGGAGTTGCACTTTCTTTGCAGTTTTCCATTTCAAATCTTTTGAGTAATTCTTTACAGTATTTTGCCTGATTTATGAAGATGCCATGCTCAAGTTGTTTGATGTGAAGTTCAAGAAAATAGTTTAACTTTCCCATCATGGACATTTCAAATTCTCCTTGCATTATAGAAGAGAATTCTTCACATATGTCATTGTTGGTTGATCCAAATATTAAATCATCAACATAGATTTGGACCAATAAGGTGTGACCATTATCTCTTTTGACAAATAATGTTTTATCGACTTTCCCTTTTTCAAATCCTCGTTCACATAAAAAGGTGCTTAATCTATCATACCAAGCTCTTGGAGCTTGTTTTAGACCATAAATAGCCTTTTTTAATTTGTAAACATGTGAGGGATTTTTGGAATCTTCAAACCCAGGTAGCTGTTTGACATAGACTTCTTCATTTACATATCCATTGAGAAAGGCACTCTTCACATCCATTTGATATAACTCAAAGTTCATGGAACAAGCATACACAAGTAGTAAACGTATTGCTTCTAATCTTGCTACCGGGGCAAATGTTTCATCAAAATCTATCCCTTCCTCTTGATTGTATCCTTGAGCGACCAATCTAGCTTTGTTGCGGACAACTATGCCATTCTCATCAAGTTTATTTTTAAACACCCATTTTGTACCAATGATGTGTTTATTTCCAGGATTAGGAACAAGTTCCCATACTTGGCTTCTTTCAAATTGATTGAGTTCTTCTTGCATGGCAAGTATCCATTGATCATCTTTAAGTGCTTCACCAATTTTGGAGGGTTCGATTTGAGAAACAAATGCCATGTTTAAGCAAGCATCTTGTAGTTTTAATCTTGTTGTGACTCCTTTATTGATATCACCTATGATGTTATCAATTGGATGATATCTATGGGTTCTCCATTCTTTAGAGAGATCGTCATTTTGCCTTTCAATGTTGACTTCACTTTCTTGACCTGGTTGATCATTTTGATGGTCTTTGTTTGTATCATTGCTTTCAAAAACATCATCATCACAAGAAATAATATTTTCCTCTTTTATGGGGTTAGTTTCATCAAAAGTTACATGCATTGATTCTTCGACTAATAAAGTTCTTTTATTGAAAATTCTAAATGCTTTACTAGATAAAGAGTAACCGATAAATATACCTTCATCAGCTTTTTCATCAAATTTTCCAAGGTTATCTTTACCGTTGTTTAACACAAAACACTTACATCCAAAATGTGGAAGTGAGAGATATTGGGTTTTCTTCCTTTGTAGAGTTCATATGGAGTTTTCTTAAGAATTGGCCGAATGATTACCCGGTTGGAAGAATAGCATGTTGTGTTTACAACATCTGCCCAAAAATATTTCGGTAGGTTTGAGTCGCTTAGCATAGTTCTTGCAAGCTCTATCAAGGATCTGTTCTTTCTCTCAACAACCCCATTTATTGTGGTGTCCTTGGTGCAGAAAAATTGTGAAAAATGCCATTTTCTTCACAAAATTCTTCAAATGAAGTATTTTGAAATTCCCTTCCATGACCACTTCTAATTGACACAATTTTGGCAGATTGTTCGTTTTGGACTAGCTTGGCATAGTTTTTAAATGCCTTAAAAGCTTCGTTTTTACTTGCCAAAAATAAGGTCCAAGTGAACCTTGAGTAATCATCAACAATAACTAGTCCATATGAGTTTCCACCAAGACTTTTGGTTCTTGATGGACCAAACAAGTCCATATGTATCAATTGTAGTGGTCTAGAGGTTAAAATGACATTTTTAGGTTTGAAAGAGCTTTTTGTTTGCTTACCTTTTTGACACGCGTCACACAATTTATCCTTTAAAATTTTCATTTTTGGTAAGCCTACTGTTGATTATTATGACCTCGAAATAATCAGAATATATCAGTCTTTAACAAATTAAAGCAATATAGAAAATCAAATACGTTTAGCATACAATTAAGATCGAACATACAATCATACGATGCAAGATTTATTCAGATTCATACACACAGCAAAATTATAATGCGGCATACAAGATTAACAATTAAAAGTAAAAGGATAAGGGATAGAATGCACCAAGGTTTATCCTGGTTCAGTTGTCAATAAGACAACCTACATCCAGTCCTGACAATCCAACTGGATTTCAGCTTTTTCTCCAATAGAAAGAATTGAGACTTGTTTACAGATTGTCCAGTTTCCTCGAAACCTATCTATCTAACACAATCTCTTTCCTATTGCTTAACCCCTTGATCCTTGCAGTCACTCGGCAGACTCACACAAAATCAAGTACGGCTCCTTCTTGATGAGGCCTCTCACCCAAGAAGATCGCCACCAGTTTCTAGCTGGATTTTTCGCAGTCGTTTCTTTACAAAG
>NC_021164.2:16186493-16187152 GCF_000331145.2 Cicer arietinum | reverse complement strand
TTGAGAGAATGATTGAAAACAGTTTATATAGTTTCTGAAAAACAACTAATAAATCGATTTACCAATCGATTCATTAAAGTTATAAAACAGTCCTAATCGATTTGCCAATCGATTATCGAGAGTCTTGTTTTTCTTGAATCTTGAAACTATACAAACCAATCGATTTGCCAATCGATTCTTTTAAAAACATTTTTCAGTAAATTATGTGCAGACTTATATGAATCGATTGCATAATCGATGTTAGGTGTTTTGTTCCAATAAAAATCACACCAATCGATTTACAAGTACACAGAATCGATTTGGCCACAAATCGAAAGTTCACTGTGATTTCAAAATATTTCTTTCAATCGATTTGCCAATCGATTGCGTTTAAAACAGTGACTTAGCTATTTTCATGTTAATCGAAGTGCCAATCGATTTGGTTGTATTTGCCTGAAAAGTTCTTACCAGTTGTTCAGTTCAATCGATTGATACCAAACTTAACATGATTGAAATTCTCACAATAGATTGTCCAATCGATTGTGTTTGTCACATGTCAAGTTATTTTTGAAATATTGTTTAAGCAATCGATTTGCCAATCGATTAGCCTAGTAAGTGGATTGTCCCTGTGATTTTCCTAATCGATTTCCCAATCGATTTGTTTCAATCAGTTTTACTTT
>NC_021164.2:16180391-16186299 GCF_000331145.2 Cicer arietinum | reverse complement strand
ACTTGCACAATTTTTATTACTGATTGTGCCAGTCGATTGCCTAATCGATTGTGTAACCACAAACTACATATTTCCTTACAACCCTTTTACGAAATCGATTTCCTAATCGATTTATTCAGTAGATTTTCAACTTTTGTTGATTTCTTGAGTTCCAAGTAATTTGTCTCAAGTGTGTAGGGTTGAGTTGTTGTTCCTGAAATCTTGCTCAGTTAAAATGTTAGATTTATCATATGATGTATGAACATTGTATGTTTGTTAATTATGTCAAAATTAGGATTAAAAGGACTAAAGTCCAACAATCTCCCCCTTTTTGCATAAGTGACAAGCATACAATTTTAACTTGAGTTGAGCATTTCAAGACATAATATTAACAACATTTCATAGCATCATATGTACCATTGTCAGATCATGAAATCAGAGCATCAAATCAGAGCATAACAGTACACATGCTATTTAACAATATCAGAGCATTTTAATGATTCATTATCAGTCATCAGAATGATTCATTATCAGTATCAAAATTATGCAGCAAGTCATAAGCAAGTTATAATTTTTCTTCCCCTTTGTCAGTTAAGGCAAAAAGGCAGAAAAAAATTTCCTCCCCCTATGTTAATAAACATAAGCACTAGGGGTGGAAAAAAAGAGGGTATCAGAGCAATAAATGAGCATATTAAAAGATTTATGGCAAATGAATTCAGAGAGAAATGGAATAAACGTTCTAATGCATTATATATAAGATGAAATGAATACACCAAGTCATTACAAAACAACACAGATTCTAAACTCCTAATCTCCTAAACTAGGCTGGTCCTCACTATTATCTACGGGAGAGGCAGAGACCGCTGTATTACCCTCAGCAGGTGTCTCCTCAACGTGAGTTGCAGGGTGATCTAAGGGAGTTGGGTTAGGTTCCTCTGTTGCTTGACGACCGATGTCTGCTATATCTTCAAATGACAGCTTGATGCCCAAATGCGCTTGAATAACATCAACATCCTGAACATCTGGTTTACAATTGATTCTCCAAAAATTAGAGTGGTCTTTGCAGATTCTTCATTAACAAACGATACCTTGAAGTGTTTCAGAATCTTGGTAATCAGTTGAGGATAAGGCAGCATAAGCTTACTCTGTGAAGCTTCCAGCATGTGCCTTAGCACAATCCATGCCCAGCTCATCCTGAGCTCCTTGGATAAACCCCATAGCAGTAATATATCCAACTTCTGGACTACTGCATGGTTACCTGAACGTGGTACAAGCATCCGGGTCAGCGTGTACATCAACATTCGATGTTGGACCTTCATTTGACCGATAGGCAATGAAATGGTTTCAACAAAACCATCAATCATTAGGTCCTTAACAGCAATATGCCTGTCAATCGATTCTTCCCATCCTTCGTCAGCCGTATCAGCTTCAGAACTGCCGTCTATAGATTTTCCGTGAAATGGAAATCCTGATAAAGTAGAAAAATCTTCAAAGGACATAACTATCCTTTTCCCTTTAACCTGAGCCTTGAAACCTTCTTCAGTCAGCTTGAATGTTGAGTAAAATTCCCTTATCAATCTTGGATAACTATCAAGAGTAGAAGAGAGAAAGCTCTCAAGACCGTGAAATCTCAGATGGTTCTGAAAAGTAAAACCGTCTGCATCAAAATAGGAAAAATCCAGAGTCCGACCCTCATGGATTTTCCTTTTAAGAAAGTCTGATGGTATGGTAGGTTTTGCATCTTTTTCCTTGGATACAGGAGCTTTCTTGGGAGCGGGTGAAGAAACTGGTTTCTTCTTCTTTTTCTGTGAGATTTCCTTCATGGCATCAGCCATAAGTTTCTCAGTTGGTGGTTCCTTTCTCTTTTTGGGTTTCTCTTGAATGACAACAGGTGCCTTGCCTTTGTCCTTGGCAAGAATTTTGGTTAAAGTAGGTGGTGGTGAAGGGGTTCCACTTGATGAAGATGATGAAGGTGAGGTAGTGCGTGTTTGGGTTTGTTTAACTCGTGCCATAATTGCAAGTAGAAGTAGTTTGAATGTAGATAGTAACAGAGAACAATTGCAGAGACAGAGCAAAGAGATGAAGCAGAGAAAATTGTGAAATCTGGAGAAATGCAGTGAAGAAATCGATTGATAAATGTTCCTATTTAAACCCTTAAATGTGTAAATCGATTCACAAATCGATTAGGTTACCGTTGCTGGATAATGTCAATCGATTTAGTAATTATTACATCCAACGGCTTGTCACAACGGTCATATTGTAAATCGATTCCCAAGTCGATTTCCGGATTTACTTAATCGATGTCCAAATCGATTGTTTTAAAGTTGAAAGTTGAACTAGTCGATTTCCCAATCGACGCTCGGGCAAGTTAAATTTTTTTTTCTGAACTTTGAAGTCTGGGGCCAAAGCAATCGATTCCCAAATCGTTTTTGTAAACCATTTAGCATGCTGGTAATCGATTCCCAAATCGATTTAACTGGAAAACACTACAAACACCAGAAGTGTCCTATGAAAAGATTCAAAGATCATACCTCACTAGGATCAATGATCCCTAGTTTCATCCTTATATGCAGGAAACTTTCTCTTGGTAGAGCTTTGGTAAATATGTCAGCTAGCTGTTCGGCTGTGTTAACATATTCGACCTTAATGATTCCATTTTGAAAGTGATCCCTTATAAAATGATGTCTTACTTCAATGTGCTTGGTCCTGGAGTGCATCACTGGATTCTTAGTAATACTTATTGCACTTGTGTTATCACACATGATAGGTATTGTTCCCAAGTCAACACCAAAATCCAATAAGTGCTGTTTCATCCAAAGAATCTGAGCACAACAACTCCCAGCTGCAATGTATTCAGCTTCAGCAGTTGATAAAGCAATGCTAGTCTGTTTCTTACTAAACCATGACACAAGAGAGTTTCCAAGTAAATGACAAGTTCCTGAGGTACTTTTCCTGTCGAGTTTACATCCGGCAAAGTCTGAATCTGAGTAACCAACTAAGGTACAGGTTGATCCCTTTGGATACCACAAGCCTAAACTCTTAGTTCCTACTAGATATCTGAAAATTCTCTTAACTGCACTGAGGTGAGATTCCTTTGGATTTGATTGGTACCTTGTACACATACAAACACTGAACATGATGTCTGGTCGGCTTGCTGTAAGATAGAGTAAAGATCATATCATACCCCGAAACCTAGTAACATTTCTCATCTCTGTCTAAGTAATTTCCTTGACTCATGGGAGTATCAATGGACTTAAGGTTTTCAAAACTAAATTTCTTTATCAAATCATTACAGTATTTAGTTTGACTAATGAAAATGCCTTACTTTTCCTCTTGAAGGTCACCATTGAGAAAGGCACTTTTCACATCCATTTGATAAAGATTAAAGTCCATTATACAAGCATAAGCCAATAAAATTCTTATGGCTTCTAATCTAGCTACAGGGGCATAGGTTTCATCAAAATCTATTCCCTCCTCTTGACTATAACCCTTGGCTACTAGTCTAGCTTTGTTCCTTGTTATCACACCATTCTCATCCAACTTGTTTCTGAACACCCATCTGGTTCCTATGACATGCTTACCCTCTGGCCTAGGTACCAAGTTCCACACCTTGTTTCTCTCAAACTGGTTTAACTCCTCTTGCATAGCAAGTATCCACTCACTATCTAACAGGGCTTCCTTAATGTTCTTAGGTTCAATCTGAGATACAAAGGCTGTAAAGTTACAAAACTGACTAAGGCTTCTCCTAGTTGCAACACCTTTAGAGATATCGCCTATAATGTTGTCTAAAGGGTGGTTTCTGTTGAACTTCCATTCCTTAGGCAACTCACAGGTTTCTATAGGTTCTACAGGGTCTGCACTAGTTGGAGGGTCAGCTATAGGTTGTTCTAGTGGTTCAGATTCTACAACATCATCCAAAATATCATTAACCTTAGAAGGAGTTTTGTTCAAGTTTTCTGTAAAAGATTCATCAAACTTTACATGAACTGACTCTTCTATGGTTTTTGTTCTTTTGTTGTAGATTCTATAGGCCTTACTAGTTTGGGAATATCCTAAAAAGATACCTTCATCTGCCTTAGGGTCAAACTTTCCTAGGTGTTCTTTGCCATTGTTCAACACAAAGCACTTACAACAAAAGATTCTAAAGTAGGAAAGGTTTGGTTTTCTACCCTTGTAAAGCTCATAGGGGGTTTTTCTAAGCAGGGGCCTAATAAGAACTCTATTGACAACATGAGTGTATGTACTAATTGCATCTGCCCAAAAGTACTTAGGTAGGTTGGAGTCCTTAAGCATAGTCCTAACTAACTCTTCTAAGGATCTATTTTTCCTCTCCACTACCCCATTCTGCTGTGGTGTCCTAGGGGCAGAATATATGTGGTTGATTCCATGTTGTTCACAATAAGTTTGAAAAGAATCATTTTGGAATTCATCTCCATGATCACTTTTAATTGATACAATTTTCTAGTCATTCTCATTTTGAACCAAGGCAGCAAATTTCTTAAAAGTTGAGAATGCCTCACTCTTGTGAGCCAAAAAATATGTCCATGTGAACCTTGAATAGTCATCAACCAACACATATCCATAAAGGTTACCTCCAAAGCTCTTCACTTAAGTAGGTCCAAAAAGGTCCATGTGAACTAACTGCTAACTGCAAAATCCTATTGGTTTTGACCATATCTATAGAGGGAAAGGGAGTCTTAACCAGTTTGCTTCTCTCACAGGAGTCACAAAGTCTATCCTTAGTAAACTTCTTGTTAGGGAGACCTATAACTAGCTGTTTGCTAACAAGTCTATTCAAATGATCTATATGAATATGCGCTATACGTTTATGCCATAACCAAGTCTCATCAGAATTAGATAGCAAGCAGCATATAGTACTTGGCAAAGAATTAAAGTCTAACATATAAATGTTATTAATTCTATCACCAACTAGCTTTATGTGTTTGTCATCTTTATGCTCAACAATGCAAGATTGTGATGAAAAACTTACCTGGAAGCCTTTATCACATAGCTGGCTTATACTCAGCAGATTGTGTTTTAGCCCTTCTACATACAAGACATTTTTTATTACTGCAGTTGACTCATTTCCTAGGTCACCAATTCCAATAATCTTTCCTCTATTGTTGTCACCATATTTGACAAAACCTCCTTCCTTTAATGTCAAAGAAAGGAATTTGGATTTGTCTCCTGTCATATGCTTTGAGCATCCGCTATCTAAATACCAAGAATGCTTAGTGGATGTCAAGCACACCTGTAACACACAATCAGAATTTTATTTTAGGTCCCCAATTTAAATTGGGTCCTGGAAGGTTAGTGTCAAAAATTGGTTTCTTTGCTATCCAAACTTGCTTCCATCCTCTATTGGCTAATTTTTTAAATTTGCAATTTGAAACAAAATGTCCCTTTCTGCAACAGAAATGACATTTACCATCAAAGGATGAATGTTTGTTTGGTTTAGTAAAGATGTCATACATATTCCTTGAAACAGCAGATTTTTGACCATGTTTGACATTTCTGGTTTGCATATAACCAATACCATATCTAGTGTTATTCCTTTTAACATGCATATTGGGTTTATATCCTAAACCAGATTTTTCATTAACATGTCTTTGATTGCTAAGTATGACATTCAGTTTATCTTCACTACTAGCAAACTTCAATAAATCAGATTTTAATGATGCAACATTTTTTTCAAGTTCAATGCATCTTGCAGATTTGTCATGTGAATCCTTTTTCAGTTGTTCATACAAATTTTCAATTTCTTTATGATCATTTTTCATTTGCTCAAGCATTTTCTTTGTACTTATCAACTGTTTAATAGAATTTACATACTCATCATGCAGTTCATTGAAAGCTTCTTGCAGTTCATCATAAGATGGATTAAATTGTGAACTAACCTCATTTTCTAATTCTGAGTCGGTATTTGCCA
>NC_021164.2:16178820-16179172 GCF_000331145.2 Cicer arietinum | reverse complement strand
TTCTTGACAAGCAAACCAATCTCAGGCTCTTCATCAGTCTCACTGCTTGATTCATCTGAGCAACTTTCTTGTTCAGTTTTGATTGATGCGTTTGGGCTTTCAAAGACAGTCCTTTCTTTTTCCCGCTTTCTTGTTCTGACTCATCTAGTCTATGCAACTCCATTTCGTGCTCCCTGAGCTTTCCAAATAGTGTTGCAGTGGTCATTTTTGCCAGATCTTTCGATTCAACAATAGCAGTTATTTTTGGCTGCCATTCTCTGGTTAGACACCTCATGATCTTTCCGATCTGCTGTTCATTCTCCACCTGTTTTCCCAGGGCATGAAGGTTGTTTATAACGTGTGTAAACCTCGT
>NC_021164.2:16174693-16178543 GCF_000331145.2 Cicer arietinum | reverse complement strand
GGATCATCAAGTCATTTGTTCCAGCAATTTTAGGTATGTAGGGTCCATTTTCAACAACATCTAGAATATCAATACCACTGGCTTCCAGAAATATCAGCATCCTATGTTTCCAATACATGTATGCAGTTCCATTGAAGGCTGGGGGTCTTGCAAGTGAAGCACCTTCTCCTAGAAAATCAACTGAAGCCATATTCCTTTTATGAGTTTTACCTCTAAAAAACTCAGGCTCTGAGGCCAATTGTTGATTATTATGACCTCGAAATAATCAGAATATATCAGTCTTTAACAAATTAAAGCAATATAGAAAATCAAATACGTCTAGCATACAATTAAGATCGAACATACAATCATACGATGCAAGATTTATTCAGATTCATACACACAGCGAAATTATAATGCGGCATACAAGATTAACAATTAAAAGTAAAAGGATAAGGGATAGAATGCACCAAGGTTTATCCTGGTTCAGTTGTCAATAAGACAACCTACATCCAGTCCTGACAATCCAATTGGATTTCAGCTTTTTCTCCAATAGAAAGAATTGTGACTTGTTTACAGATTGTCCAGTTTCATCGAAACCTATCTATCTAACACAATCTCTTTCCTATTGCTTAACCCCTTGATCCTTGCAGTCACTCGGCAGACTCACACAAGATCAAGTCCGACTCCTTCTTGATGAGGCCTCTCACCCAAGAAGATCGCCACCAGTTTCTATCTTGATTTTTCGCAGTCGTTTCTTTACAGAGTATTTGTTACAAACAAAATAAAAGAAGTACAAAAAGTGTCTTCAATCTTGATCAATGTATCTCACACGAATCTGGTTGTTCAATGAGTGTTTATGAGAACATTGTCTTTTCTCTCAAGAATACTTTTTCAACTCTCTCAATGATTATGGATAATCTTTTTGGTTTTGATCTGAAAAAGCAATATCAGAATGTCAACAATATGTTCTTAAGAGTTTTTCAGTGTTTGAAGTATTTTCAAGTATTATGATCAGTTATTGAGAGAATGATTGAAAACAGTTTATATAGTTTCTGAAAAACAACTAATAAATCGATTTACCAATCGATTCATTAAAGTTATAAAACAGTCCTAATCGATTTGCCAATCGATTATCGCGAGTCTTGTTTTTCTTGAATCTTGAAACTATACAAACCAATCGATTTCCCAATCGATTCTTTAAAAACATTTTTCAGTAAATTATGTGCAGACTTATATGAATCGATTGCATAATCGATGTCAGGTGTTTTGTTCCAATAAAAATCACACCAATCGATTACTTAATCGATTTACTAAGTCTCATAATCGATTTACAAATACACAGAATCGATTTGGCCACAAACTGAAAGTTCACTGTGATTTCAAAATATTTCTTTCAATCGATTTGCCAATCGATTGCGTTTAAAACAGTGACTTAGCTATTGTCATGTTAATCGAAGTGCCAATCGATTTGGTAGTATTTGCCTAAAATGTTCTTACCAATTGTTCAGTTCAATCGATTTCCCAATCGATTGATACCAAACTTAACATGATTGAAATTCTCACAATAGATTGTCCAATCGATTGTGTTTGTCACAGGTCATGTTACTTTTCAAATATTATCTAAGCAATCGATTTGCCAATCGATTAGCCTGTAAAACAGGTTGCCACTGACTTGCGCAATTTTTATTTCTAATTGTGCTAGTCGATTGCCTAATCGATTATACAACCACAAACTGTAATGTTTCCTTACAACCCTTTTTATGAAATCGATTTCCCAATCGATTTCCCAATCGATTTCCCAATCGATTTCCCAATCGATTTCCCAATCGATTTCCCAATCGATTTCCCAATCGATTTCCCAATCGATTTCCCAATCGATTTCCCAATCGATTTCCCAATCGATTTCCCAATCGATTTCCCAATCGATTTACTCAGTGAATATTCAACTTTTGTTGATTTCTTGAGTTCCAAGCAATTTGTCTCAAGTGTGTAGGGTTGAGTTGTTGTTCCTGAAATCTTGCTCAGTTAAAATGTTAGATATATCATATGATGTATGAACATTGTATATTTGTTAATTATGTCAAAATTAGGATTAAAAGGACTAAAGTCCAACACCTACAACAAGATCATGCTTGACCAATTTGTTTAAATGATCCATGTGAATATGAGCAAATCTCTTATGCCATAGCCAAGCATCATTATTGTCGCTTACCAAAAGACATTTCATTTTTAAGGATAAATCGTCAAGATTAAGTATAAAGATGTTTTTGAAACGTTTACCGATAAATTGTATTTCATTTGTAGCTTCATTTTGGATGATACATTCATCTTTGTTGAAGGCTATCTTGTATCCTTTATCACAAAACTGACTAATACTTATGAGATTGTGTTTTAGACCTTCAACATATAGTACATCTTCAATTGAGGGGGATGGGGCTGTGCCAACTTTTCCAATGCCTAAAATTTTTCCTTTGTTGTTGTCTCCATAGACCACATATCCCTTTGATTCAAGAGTCAATGCTGAAAATTTTGTTATATCACCCGTCATGTGTTTAGAGCATCCACTATCCAAGTACCACATATTTGAGGTACTTTTTGTACATACCTGCAATATTAAGATCAAATTTTATTAGGTGTCTAATGTGCTTTGGGTCCTTGATGGTTAGTACCTTTCTCTATCCACATGTAATGCCCTTTTGGAATACTAATGTTTCTAACATGACAAGTGTTAGGGTTGACCCTTGAGACCACAATAAAAACAAGTAGGAGTAAATCTATTTTTAAAAACACGCGTATGAGATTTTCTATGAATTATTTTCTCTTTATAAAGGTGATCCTTTTTCACAGTTATAATCTTTTCTTGATTGGATTGATTACTTGCTTTGACAAAAATGGTCTTATTCAAGTTTGGTTTATCAAATTTTGAGTACCCAAGACCACTTTTGCCATTTGAGTATCTTTGCATATTTAAAACATTTTCCAAGGCTATTTGTCCTTTTTCGTATCGTTTAATTACTCTATTTAATTGAACAATTTTGAAGGAGAGGGAATCACATTTATTGCATGCAAAATTCGGTTTTAGTTTCTCATAATTCTTTTCCATAGTGTCAACTTTTTCTTGAAGACTTGAGATTTGTCTCTTTTGTGTTGACACTAGTTTGAACAGATTTTTGCATTCAATAAGTAGTTCCTTGATGGCGTTTTAAGCCTCATTATATTCTAGAATCAATTCACTATTAGTTTTATGAAGATGAGGGGAGTCTTTGTTACTAACCACTTCTTCGTTATCTGATTGATGTGATACCATCAATGCAACATTAGCGCATTCTTCACTTTCTGATTCTGAAGATGAACTTACTTCGTTGTCTTTCCAAGCTATGTATGCCTTCTTGAAGTCTTTCTTTTTGGTGACTTTTTTCTTAACAAGGTTTGGACAATCCGCCTTGATATGTCCTTGTTTTCTATAACACCCCGATTTTCAATGTGAGGGTGTATTTTTTTTTTAAAGAAATTAATAAAACAAAGAAATTAAAATAAATCAGAGAATTAAATAAGGTAATACCTTTGGATAAATAATTGAGTCATTATAATTTACAAGCAGCGGAAAAGTTTCTCAAAATATGAATCCAAAGTATTTACACAACAAAAAGTGGTACATGTAACCCATCGAAAATAACATGTCAAGCTGACAATATTAGTATAGGTACAGTCTTCCATTTTAAAATAAATACAATTCAAAAGAAAGACGTTTGTTCCCTCTATGTCAACCTAATCTGATCATTCTCCAAAACAAACTAAACGCCCTGAGTGATCTCCACGCGCCCCGTAAGATCCTCCTAACATAGCTCCAGTCAGGCATTCCCCTCTA
>NC_021164.2:16170511-16174653 GCF_000331145.2 Cicer arietinum | reverse complement strand
AAAAACTATAGCTATACACCCTGAGTGATCTCCACGCGCCCCGTGAGATCCTCCTAACATAGCTCCAGTCAAGCATTCCCATCTACATTCCCATCCGTAGGGTACGAACTGGTAGGATCGTCCTGGCTCTCATCTGAGGGCAAAGACCAGATTTCCACAATAGTTGTAAAGGGTCACCGACCGAAATTAACAGTTAACACATAACATTTAAGTTTTTAAACGCACAAAATAACCTTTTAACTAAGTATGCACCTTAAAAGGATTTTCCATGTGCTAAACGTCCATGTAATATTTGCCAAGTAAAATGAAATCAAATAAGGTTTTCAATAAATCAAGTAACGAGTCAACCGACCAATCCATTGATGAATCAATTTGGGCAATCAATTGTATGACTAATTCAATCGATTGGGAAATCAATTTCCCTGCTTATCCTTCCAAAAATACATAAACTAATTCAATCACATTCATACACAACTCCAAATCTTAACACTTAGCAATTCCCACACAATCACCATGACAAATTGGGTTTCGAAATAGTTTTACAATCCATCACACTTACACACGATAATCAATACATAACACTTAGCAATTCCAACACAATTACAACGACAACTTGAGTTTTGAAATAGTTTACAATCAGTCACACTTACCCACAAAATCAATACATAGCCCTTAATCATAACTTGATTCAAACACGACTCGTGTGCCAAGCACCCTAATGCAATGCGTATATGCCAAAATGCATGGACTCGGAATTCAAAACCAAAACCCTCCTCGAAGGGCCGTAAATCATAATTGTACCGTCTATCGCAGGCCGAAGTACCAATTACCGAGGTGCCACCTATCACGGGTCTGCACGATTTACTAAAAAGCGTAAACCATATACGTATTGCCTATCACGGGCCCTTACCGTTTACCAAGGTGCCACCTATCACGGGTCTGCACGGTTTACTAAAAAGAACGTAAATTGTAAATGTACCGCCTATCACAGGCCAAAGTACAATTTACCAAGGTGCCACCTATCACAGGTCTGCACAATTTACAAAAACGTAAACCATAAATGTACCGCCTATCACAGGCCAAAGTACAATTTACCAAGGTGCCACCTATCACAGGTCTGCACAATTTACAAAAACGTAAACCATAAATGTACCGCCTATCACAGGCCAAAGTACTATTTATCAAGGTGGCACCTATCACGGGACTGCACGATTTACAAAAAGAATGAAAATTCATGAGCATATATTGACTGCATCCACAACAATCGTTAAGCAAATACAGATATTAAAAGATTCCCCATTTTTAATACTCATTTAACTTAAACGATTTTCACAACAAACATTACGCAAACATAAATATTAAGAGATTCCCCATTCTTAATACTCTTTTAACTTAAACGATTTCCAAAACGAACATTAAGTAAACAAGACATTAAGAGATTCCCCATTCTTAATACTCGTTTAACTCTAATGGTTTTCAAATTCCACACAAAACAACTCAAACCTATTATCAGATCCAATCCACAACTCATACCAAAACACATCAATTCATTTCTCCACAAAATCCAACCATACACATATCAAATTTCATCAGTATTAATTAAGAACACGTCAAATACGACGAACACAAATCAACACAATCCACCACTCAAACACAACAAGTTTCATTTACTCAAAATCATACATAAATGAGTTTAAATTCATTTTCCATGAAACATTCATCAATATAACCAAAACCTAACTCTAAGATTTTACCCATAAAGCCTTAGATTCATTTTCCCCCAAAATCAACACTTCAACCCTAACAATTTCCTTTCCACACAACCACAAATAAGTCCCTAAATGCAAACTAGAAGTTTGGATGAAGCCCTTACCTTAACGTTAGCTTTAACGTGCGAACACGGTACCGCGAGTAATTCCGATAAAATCTCCGCTCGCAACGTTGCTTCCAAATTTAGTTCACTAGCACTGTAGCGTGGTAGTGAGCAACTTTCCCTTCTATCTCTTCGCGAAACGAAGCTTAGATCTAGATGAAACGGGGAGGTTTGTGTTTGACGGTTTTGAAATCCCTAACTCCGTTTTCGAATCCGAGAAGGAGGAAGGAGTTGGGAACTTGATCTTTCTCACCCACTAGCCTTGGGTTTCAATTCTCGAACTTAAAGGAAGCAAAGAAAAACGAAAAATGGAGGAAGGAGGGAAGGAGTCACGCGAGGCAGTGAGAGGAAGGAGACGGAAAATGTTTTCTTTCTTTCCTTTGTGTTTCTTTCCTTTGTTTTTTTCTTCTTCCTTTTTCCTTCTTTCCTTTTCTTTCTATTTCCTTTTCTTTTTCTTTCTCCCAACAAATATGTATATATATATATATATATTAATTACTTTTAACAAATATCTCAAAATAACTAGATATTTGTTAAATTACCATTTCACCCATAACGCATTAAATTCTTCGTAAAAGATTCACCCTACTTTATTTAATTTATTTATCGATGAACAATTTTAATCGGGGTATCAAAATATATTTTTGGGCCTGTAAGCTCACAAAATATTAATAACTTGGCTAAAAAGCCTCTGAGCCAACATCCAAAATACACAAAAATACATAAAGTATACTTTAAAATTATGGGTCTTACATTTTCCGCATTCAAAGCAAGTGACGTTTTGATTTGAAGTAGAACTATCTTTCTTCCTAAAAAATTTCTTTTTAAAAGTTCTGTCATTTTTAAGAAACTTACCAAATTTCTTAACAAGGAACGTAATATTTTCATCTTCATCTGAATTTTCATCTTTATTTGTTCTCTTGATTCGGTCTTTAGAGCAATGTTTTTGGTCTTCTTTTCTTGACTTTCATTTTGTTCTAACCTTCCAAGTTCGATTTCATGTTCTTGGAGTTTCCCAAAAAGTGCAGAAAGGGACATCTTTGATAGGCTTTTCTTTTCAGAAATTGCCATTACTATAGGTTGCCATGCCCTTGTTAATGATATCAGAACTTTAAGGTTTAATTCATCATTAGTGAAGGTTTTTCCAAGAGCTGTCAAGTGGTTGGTCAGATGAGAAAATCATTTATGCAAGTCCATAATAGATTCTCTGGGCTGCATTCGGAAAAATTCATACTCTTGAGACAATGTGTTGAGTTTGGAACGCTCTACCTCAATAGTTCCTTCATGTGTTATTTCAAGTGTATCCCAGATTTCTTTATGTAACACCCCGATTTTTAACAGCGCGAGTGTATTTTTTTTTCAAAAACAAACTCATGAAACAAAGAATAATTAAGTAAAATACCTATGGATAAATATTTAAGTCGTAACACAACGACAAATAAGTCAACATAATTTACAAGCAGCGGAATAGTTTTTGAAATACGAATCCAAAGTATTTACACTTCAAAAAGTGGTACATAGACCCCATCATAATGAAATGTCAAACAGACAATATTAGTATAGATACAATCTTCCAATTTAAAATAAACGCAATCCAAAATAAAGACATATGTTCCCTCTATGTCAACCTAATCTGATCATTCTACAAAAAAATATAGCTATACACCTTGAGTGATCTCCACGTGCCCCGTAAGATCCTCCTAACATAGCTCCAGTCAGGCATTCCCCTCTACATTCCCATCCACAGGGTACGAACCGGTAGGATTGTCCTGGCTCTCATCTGAGGGCAAAGCCCATATTTCCACAATAGTTGTAAAGGGCCACCAACCGAAATTAATAGTTAACACATAACATTTAAGTTTTTTAAATGCACAAAATAATCTTTCAACTTAGCATGCACCTTAAAAGGGTTTCCATATGCCAAACATTTATAAACAAGGTTGAAAAATGAAGTTTTTAACAAAACAACACTGTTGTATTCGAATACAACATCTCTGTATTCGAATACAAAGCTGTTTCAACATTCAGCAGCAAAAACAACATGTTTGTATTCGAATACAACAGTCTGTATTCGACTACACAATAAGTCAGTAGCAAAACAACATGTCTGTATTTGAATACAACAGTCTGTATTCGACTACACAGTAAGTCAGTGGCAAAAATAGCATGTATGTATTCGAATACAGCTTTCTGTATTCAAATACACATCAGACAGCAACAAAAAAACAGCAAAATTCAGCAAAATTCAGCTTTTTAAAGGGTTTCGAAA
>NC_021164.2:16163513-16169824 GCF_000331145.2 Cicer arietinum | reverse complement strand
TTCGGGTGAAACGGTAATTTAATAAATATCTAGATTTTGAGATATTTGTTAAGTTATATTTATTATATTTGTATATGTTTGTTTGGAGGGAAAAAGAAAGGAAAACTAGAAGGAAGGAAAAGGAAAAGAAAATAGTATATAAAGGAAGGAAGGAAAAAGGAAGAAAGGCAAAACAAAGGAAAGAAAAAGAAAGGAAGGAAATTTCAAAATTTCCATCTCTTTCCTCTGAGCTTCACGCTAGCAACCCAGAAAATCCATCCTTCTCCATTTTTCGTTTCGTTGCTTCCTTTTCTTCAAAGCTAGTGACCCAAGGTTGGGTGTGAGTTAGATCAAGGTTTTCGCAACTCCACTCTTCCTCTTTGATTCGAAAACGAAGAAAAACGGTTTTGAGATCCATACACAAACCCCTCCGTTTCTTCTAGATCCAAACCTCATTTCTCGAAGAGATAGAAGGGAAAGTTGCTCACCTCCGTGCTACGGTGCTAGTGCACTAATTTGGAAGCGGCGTTGCGAGCGGAGATTTTACCGGAATTTCTCGCGGTACCGGAAACGCACGTTAAAGCTAACGTTGAGGTAAGGGCTCCTTCCAAACTTCTAGCTTGCATTAGGGACTTATCTGTAGTTGTGTGGGAAGGAATTTGTTAGGGTTAAATGTATCGATTTGGGGAAAAACGAAACTAGTGCGTTATGGGTAAAAAACCTTAGAGTTAGGTTTTGTTTATAGTGATGAATGTTTCGTGGTAAATGAAATCTGATGTATCTGGGTGTTATGTTGCGTGATTTGTGTTCGTTGTATTTGGTGTGTTCGTACTTGATGTTTGTTAATTGGTGTGGTTGTTGTGAATTATGGTTTGAATGTGAAAGTATGTTTGAATTTGTTTCTGTGGAGTTTGAAAACCATTAGAGTTAAACGAGTATTAAAAATGGGGAATCTTTTAATACCTCGGTTTACTTAATGTGCATTTGAGGAAAAGGTTTAAGTTAACTGGGCGTTGAGAATGGGGAATCTCTTAATGTCTCGGTTACTTAACTATCGTTTTTGAAAATCGTTTCGGTAAATGAGTATTAAGAATGGGGAATCTCTTAATGACTCGTTTACTGAATGTTTTGCGAGAAAACCGTTTAAGTCAAAAGTATATTAAGAATGGGGAATCTCTTAATATGACTGTTTGCTTAACGTTTTGTTTTGAAAATCATTAAGTTAAATCGGTATTAAGAACGGGGAATCTCTTAATGACTTATTTAATTAATGTTGTTTGAAAGTCGTTTAAGTTAAATGGGTATTAAAAATGGGGAATCTTTTAATATCTGCATTTGCTTAACGATTGTTGTGAATGGAGTCTGTGTATGCTCATGCATTTCATTTGGTAAATTGTGTCGACCCGTGATAGGTGACACCTTGGTAAACTGTACGGACCCGTGATAGGTTGTACGTTTGCGATTTACATTTTAGTAAATCGTGTTGACCCGTGATAGGTGACACCATGGTAACTGTACTGACCCGTGATAGGTGGTACATTTACGATTTACATTTTTGGTGAATTGTGCTGACCCGTGATAGGTGGCACCTTGGTAAACTGTACGGACCCGTGATAGGTTGTACGTTTGCGATTTATATTTTAGTAAATCGTGTTGACCCGTGATAGGTGACACCATGGTAACTGTACTGACCCGTGATAGGTGGTACATTTACGATTCCCGCTTTTTCTTTTAGTAAATCGTGTTGACCCGTGATAGGTGACACCTCGGTAAACTGTACTGACCCGTGATAGGTGGTACGTTTATGATTTACGCATTTTAGTAAATCGTGCTGACCCGTGATAGGTGGCACCTCGGTAATTGGTACTTTGGCCTGCGATAGGCGGTACAATTATGATTTACGGCCCTTCGAGGAGGGTTTTGGTTTGGAATTCCGAGTCCATGCATTTTGGCATATACGCATTGCATTAGGGTGCCTGGCACGCGAGTCATGTTTGATTTGAGTTTATGATTGAGTGATTCGAATTTTGATTTATCGTGATAACTGAGATGAAGGTGTTAAGTGCTATGAAATGCAACATCTTTTGACATTGATGGAACGCGACAAATATGTCTATCGATATAGGAAGGTAGAGGGTTCAAATGAGTTGAGGGATATCTTTTGGACTCATCCAGACGCTATCAGTCTTGTAAATAATTTTCACATAATATTGATTTTGGATAGCACATACAAGACATGTAGGTATCAGATGCCATTACTTGAAATTATTGGTGTTACATCTACAGAAATGACATTTTGTGTGGGATTTGTGTATCTACAGTCTGAGCGTGTTGATAATTTTACATGGGCACTACAAATGTTGAAAGAACAAATTACAAGTGGTGAAGTTGAAGTAATTGTTACTGATAGAGATCTTGCTTTGGTGAACACAGTTGAATGTGTTTGTCCAAAGGCGGTCAATTTATTATGCTTGTTTCATGTATGCAAAAATGTGGAAGCGAAGTGCAAGATGACTGTTTTTCCAAAAAAAGAAGCAGGTGCAAATAATGGAGGCATGGGAGGCTCTTGTTTACAGTTATGATGAGACTCGGTACTACATGAATTTGGCTAACTTTGAAGGAATTTGTAGTAGCTCTTCTATCTTTAATGATTATGTACATGACCAGTGGTTAATTCCTCACAAGGAAAGATTTGTTGAGGCGTGGACTGTAACACCCTGTTTTTCAAAGCGAGGGTATATTTTTTTTTTTTGAAAGAGATTAAAAGGAATTAAAATAAAACAAAGAATTAAATCAGGAAAATGCCTTTGGATAAATAATTGAGTCATTATAATTTACAAACAGCGGAAGAGTTTCTCCAATTATAAATCCAAAACATTTACACAACAACAAATGGTACATGGAACCCATTCAAGTAAAAAGTCAAACTGACAATATTAGTATAAGTACAGTTTTCCAAACTAAAAATACTCCAATCCAAAAAGAAGGACACCTAGTTCCTATACATCATCCTAATCTGATCATCCTACCAAAAAGCTATACACCCTGAGTATCTCCACGCGCCCCGTGAGATCCTCCTAATGTAACTGCAATCACGCGTTCCCATCTCCATTCCCGTCCGTAGGGTACGAACCGGTAGGACCGTCCTGACTCTCATCTGAGGGCAAAGCCCAGATTTCCACAATAATTGTAAAGGGTCACCAACCAGAAAATAACAGTTAACACATAGCAATTAAGTTTTTAAATGCTCAAAACAACTTTTCAACTAAGCATGCACCTTAACAGGATTTTCCATATGCTAAAAGTTCATATAATGCTTGCCAATTAACAATGAACTCAAAATGAAGTTCTCCAACCATCAAGTAATACATAACTGACCAAAGCATTGATAAATCAATTGAGCAATCGATTATCTAACTCAAAATGAGGACTTTTGCTGAGCCAATCGATTGCCAAATCGATTTGGTCAGTTCTGCTGAGTTTTTGCATGACCAAATCGATTTCTAAGTCGATTTTGTCAGTTCTGATGAGTCCCTGTGTTGCCAAATCGATTTCCAAATCGATTTTGGCAGTTTTGCTGAGTTCCTGCCTCTCTGCCAATCGATTTCCAAATCGATTTCTTAAAAGATTTTGAAAGACATATTTATACAATCGATTGGCAAATCGATTGGGTCAAAATGGTGAACTTCCTGCAACTCATCCAATCGATTGGGAAATCGATTTCCCTGATCGTTTTTCCAAAAATTCATGCATTTACTCAAGTCATTCCTAATCAAGTTCACAACCTAACACTTAGCAATTCCTACACGATTACCACGGCAATTGGGATCTCGATAACCATCATACTTACACACAACAATCAACACATAACACTTAGCATTTTCAACGCAATTACCACAACGACTCAAATTCAAATCACTTAATCATAAAACTCAAATCAACCAAGACTCGCGTGCCAAGCACCCTAATGCAATGCGTATATGCCAAAATGCATGGACTCGGAATTCCAAACCAAAACCCTCCTTGAAGGGCCGTAAATCATAATCGTACCGCCTATCGCAGGCCAAAGTACCGATTACCAAGGTGCCACCTATCACGGGTCTGCACGATTTACTAAAAAGCGTAAACCATAAACGTACTGCCTATCACGGGCCCGTATCGTTTACCGAGGTGCCACCTATCACGGGTCTGCACGATTTACTAAAAAGCGTAAACCATAAACGTACTGCCTATCACGGGCCCGTATCGTTTACCGAGGTGCCACCTATCACGGGTCTGCACGGCTTACTAAAATAACGTAAATTGTAAATGTACCGCCTATCACAGGCCAAAGTACTATTTACCAAGGTGCCACCTATCACGGGTCTGCACAATTTACAAAAAAGCGAAAACCATAAACGTACTGCCTATCACGGGCCCGTACCGTTTATCGAGGTGCCGCCTATCACGGGTCTGCACGGTTTACTAAAACAACGTAAATTGTAAATGTACCGCCTATCACAGGCCAAAGTACTATTTACCAAGGTGCCACCTATCACGGGTCTGCACAATTTACAAAAAAACGAAAACCATAAACGTACTGCCTATCACGGGCCCGTACCGTTTATCGAGGTGCCACCTATCACGGGTCTGCACGGTTTTCAAAAACGTAAATCATAAATGTACCGCCTATCACAGGCCAAAGTACTATTTATCAAGGTGCCACCTATCACGGGTCTGCACGATTTACAAAAAGGATGAAAATGCATGAACATATACCGACTTCATTCACAACAGACGTTAAGCAAATGCAGATATTAAAAGATTCCCCATTTTTAATACCCATTTAACTTAAACGACTTTCACAACAAACATTAAGTAACCAAGACATTAAGAGATATTGCTACATTTTGAATAACAAAGACAACTTAGGAAAATGTGATGCAAAATCAAACAAACCATCTTTTTAGGATACTCAACCGAATCTAAGGGATATAACATTTTTTTTTAATTTGAAAACTAAAACTGTTGAAATAAGCATGCATGTTTTATTTGATGAGTCTGATGACCTTGATTTGAGAAAAAAAGATTATGAGGAGGAAGAATGTAACACCCCGATTTTCAAAGCGAGGGTGTATTTTTTTTTCAAAAGTAATTAAACTAAAACAGAGAAATAAATAAAGAAATGCCTTTGGATAAATAATTGAGTCATTATAATTTTTAAGCAGCGGAAAAGTTTCTCCAAATATAAATCCAAAACATTTACACAACAACAAATGGTACATGGAACCCATTCAAATAAGATGTTAAACTGACAATATTAGTATAAGTACAGTTTTCCAAATTTAAAACACTCCAACCCAAAAAGAAAGACGCCTAGTCCCTATACATCAACCTAATCTGATCATCCTACCAAAAACTATACACCGTGAGTGATCTCCACGCGCCCCGTGAGATCCTCCTAACGTAGCTGCAGTCAAGCGTTCCCATCTCCATTCCCGTCCGTAGGGTACGAACCGGTAGGATCGTCCTGACTCTCATATGAGGGAAAAGCCCAGATTTCCACAATAATTGTAAAGGGTCACCAACTGAAATTAACAGATAACACATAACATTTAAGTTTTAAATGCACAAAATAACCTTTCAACTAAGCATGCACCTTAAAAGGGTTTCCATATGCCAAACATGCATAAACAAGGTTGAAAAATGAAGTTTTTAACAAAACAACATTGTAGTATTCGAATACAGCATCTCTGTATTTGAATACAAGGCTGTTACAACATTCAGCAGAAAAAACAGCATGTCTGTATTCGAATACAACAATCTATATTCGACTACACATCAAGTCAGTAGCAAAACAGCATGTTGTATTCGAATACAACAGTCTGTATTCGACTACACAGTAAGTCAGTGGCAAAAACAGCATGTCTGTATTCGAATACAACTTTCTGTATTCGAATACACATCAGACAGCAACAGGAAAACAGCAAAATTCAGCAAAAATCAGCTTTTTAAAGGGTTTCAAAACCAATCAACACTTACACACAAATCCGAACAATCACACTTAGCAATTCCCACACAATCACCACGACCAATTGGGTTTCGAAATAGTTTTACGATCCATCACACTTACACACAAAATCAATACATAACACTCAATCATAACTTGATTCAAACACGACTCGTGTGCCAAGCACCCTAATGCGATGCGTATATGCCAAGATGCATGGACTCGGAATTCCAAACCAAAACCCTCCTCGAAGGGCCGTAAATCATAATTGTACCGCCTATCGCAGGCCAAAGTACCAATTACTGAGGTGCCACCTATCACGGGTCAGCACGATTTACTAAAA
>NC_021164.2:16142136-16163253 GCF_000331145.2 Cicer arietinum | reverse complement strand
TACCGAGGTGTCACCTATCACGGGTCAACACAATTTACCAAAATGAAATGCATGAGCATACATAGACTCCATCCACAACAATCCTTAAGCAAATGCAGATATTAAAAGATTCCCCATTTTTAATACCCATTTAACTTAAACGACTCTCACAACAAACATTAAGTAACCAAGGCATTAAGAGATTCCCCATTCTTAACGCCCAATTAAGTTAAACGATTTTCAAAAAAACATTAAATAAATAAGTCATTAAGAGATTCCCCATTCTTAATACTGATTTATCTTAATGATTTTCAAAACAAAACGTTAAGCAAACAGACATATTAAGAGATTCCCCATTCTTAATATACTTTTGACTTAAACGATTTCCACACAAAACATTCAGTAAACAAGACATTAAGAGATTCCCCATTCTTAATACTCATTTACTGAAACGATTTTCAAAAAAACAAACATTAAGTAACCGAGACATTAAAAGATTTCCCATTCTTAACGCCTAGTTAACTTAAACATTTTCCTCAAACCCACATTAAGTAAACCGAAGTATTAAAAGATTCCCCATTTTTAATACTCGTTTAACTCTAATGGTTTTCAATTTCCACAGAAAACAAACTCAACATATTATCAAATACAATCCACACATAAACACCAAAGCACATCCATTCATTTATCCACGAAATCCAACCATACAAATCAAATTTCATCAGTATCACTCCAAACACGTCAGATACGACGAACACAAAACAACATAACAACACTCAAATATATGAGATTACATTTACTCAAACTCATACATAAAAGAGTTTAAATTCATTTTTCACAAAACATTCATCAATATAACCAAAACCTAACTCTAAGGTTTTACCCATAACGCCTTAGATTCAGTTTATCCCAAATCAATACATTTAACCCTAACGAATTCCCTCCCACACAACCACAGATAAGTCCCTAATGCAAACTAGAAGTTTGGAAGGAGCCCTTACCTTAACGTTAGCTTTAACGTGGGTTTCCGGTACCGCGAGTAAAATCGGTAAAAATCTTCGCTCGCAACGTCGCCTCCAAGTTGGTCCCCTAGCACTGTAGCGTGGTAGTGAGCAACTTTCCCTTCTAACTCTTCGCGGAACGAAGCTTAGATCTAGAAGAAACGGAGGGGTTTGTGTTTGAATCTCTAATACCGTTTTTCTTCGTTTTCGAATCAAAGAGGAAGAGTGGAGTTGAGAAATCCCTGTTCTAACGCTCACCCAAACTTGGGTTACTATTCTTGAAGAAAAGGAAGCGAAGAAAATGAAAAATGGAGGAGAAAGGAAAAGGGGAGTCACGGTTGATCAGAGGAAGAAGATGGAAAATTTCAGTTTTTCCTTCCTTTCTTTTTCCTTCCTTTGTTTTTCCTTTCTTCCTTTTTCCTTCTTTCCTTTTTATATTCTTTTCTTTTCGTTTTCCTTTTCCTTTTCCTTCCTTCTAGTTTTCCTTTCTGTTTCCCTCCAAACAAACATATATATATAATAAATATAATTTAACAAATATCTCAAAATATCTAGATATTTGTTAAATTACCATTTCACCCGTAACACATTAAATTCTCCGTAAAGGATTCACCGCACTTAATTTAATTTATTTATCGACGAATAATTTTAAACGGCGTCAAAATATCTTTTTGATCATATAAACTCCAAAATATTTATTAACTTTGGCTAAAAAACCTCCGAGCCCAACATCCAAAATACATATAAATACATAAAGTGTACTTTAAAATTATGGGTCTTACAAAGAACAATCTGGACAGTCACAGCAGATTGCTTCATATGAAAACAAGATTGATAAACAATCTTAGTTTCCTACTCCTCCTAGTGTTGAAAAATAAGTTTGGGGATAAGGCATAAAATTTGCTTCCCATGTGTTTAATCTTGGTTCTATTAGAAAATGTAAGACCCTTAATTTTTAAATCCTAAATTATACAATTTTAGGGTATTTTGTGTTGAAATTCTTAGGCCTTTAGCCCAGTTTTTGGTATTTAGTGAGTTAAATGCCAATAATATATTTTTGGAAATTGGATTAAAATTATTTGTCGGAGAATAATTTATTTACATTACGAAGAATTTAATGCCAGGCAGTTTTGTTAAAAATATCTATGGTTGCTGAAAATTTTATCTGTTATTTGAGTTGTGACGAGAATAGATATTTTTATCAAAATAGTTTGAGATGTGAGTGAAGTGATGTGTGTAAGAGTTGTTAGATATTTGTTTGATTTGGTTTTAAGTATGATATATATGTATATATTTATACATATTAATATATGAAATATATATATATATATATGTATGTATGTATGTATGTATGTATGTATGTATGTATGTATGTATGTATGTATGTATGTATGTATGTATGTATGTATGTATGTATGTATGTGGGAAACCAAGAAAGGAAAGGATAGAAAGGAAAAACAGAAGCATTCTCCCAGCCTCACGAACAATTCAACTATCTCGTTCTTCCTCATTTTCTTTTGCTTTCTTTTACTTTCTTTTGCATCAAGAAAAGAAACCCAAGCCTTGATGGGTGAGAAAGAGAAGATTTCTCAGCTTCCTTCTTCTTCTCTGTTTGAAAACAAGGAAAACGGTGTTAAGGGTTTTCAAAACTGTCAAACCCAAATCTCCGCTTTTCTTCGACTTATGAGCTTCATTTCGAGAAGTGACACAAGAGAAAGTTGTTCATCTGCACGCTGTGGTGCTAGTGAGCTAACTTTTGAAGCGACGTCACGAACTTAAATTTTACTGGAATTAATCTTTGTGTCGTAATCGCTTGTTAAAGCTACTGTTAAGGTAAAGGCTCCTTCCAAATTTCTAGTTTGCATATAGTACTCTATATGTGTATTGTGGAAGATGAATTTTAATGTGATTTATGAGTGTTTGTGGAAATTGAATATGGTGGTTTATGTTTGAAAATGTGGAGTTTTGAATTTGGTGATTTATGGTTGAAATTTGTGGAGATTAAATTTGGTGATTAATGTTTGAAAATTTTGGAGATTGAATATGGGTGATTTAAGTTGAATTTGGGGAGAATTAAATTAAATTTGATTATGTGTTCATAAATGATATTATGAATGTTTTGTGTGTTTGAGGTATATTTGTGGAAAATGACTTTAATTCAATTTATGTGTGAATTGGTGGAAAATGAATTTGGTTTAATTTATGTGCGGATTGAAGTTGGAAATGTGTTTTATGTGTGGATTTGTGAAAAATGAATTTAAGTGTGGTTGAGGAAATTGTTTTGATGTGTTTGAGGGGTGGTTTATGGAAATTAATTGGGTGTAAAATTATGTTTGAAATTGTGGAAATTAATGGGTGAATTATGGTTGAAATATGTGGAGTTGTAATATGGGTGATTTGCGGATTAAATTTAGTGGGAATTAAGAAAATCGAATTTGATGGGTGAATTGTTGAATTAAATTTGAGGTGGTTAATGGGTGAATTTGTGGAGATTAATTTGGATGTGATTATGTGCTCTTAACTGATATTATGAATGACTGTGGTGTAATTTTGTGTGATGTTGTGGTGATTAAATTCTGATGTGATTATGTGTTCAAAACTACTATATGTATGTTTAAGGTGCGTTGAGATGCGATTAAGTGATGACCGCGATGTTTAAGTGGTGACCGGGATGGAACACAATGTTTAACTGGTGACCGCGATGGGCCACGATGTTTAAGTGGTGACCGCGATGGACCACGATGTTAAGTGGTGACTGTGATGGGCCACGGGATGGTTCCATGAGTGGAGTGGTTCAACTTATCCTTACAAGGATTTAACTATGGTGTTTGTCCGTGAGAGACTACACCCTAGTAAATTGTGTTTGTCCGTGAGAGACTGCACTGGTGTTTTTCCGTGAGAGACTACACCCTAGTAAATTGTGTTTGTCCATGGGAGACTGCACTTGTGTTTGTCCATGAGAGACTACACCCTAGTAAATTGTGTTTGTCCGTGAGAGACTGCACTGATGTTTGTCCGTGAGAGACTACACCCTAGTAAGTCGTGTTTGTCCGTGAGAGACTGGACTAGTGTTTGCCCGTGAGATACTACACCCTAGTAAATTGTGTTTGTCCGTGAGAGACTGCACTGGTGTTTTTCCGTGAGAGACTACACCCAAGTAAATTGTGTTTGTCCATGAGAGACTGAACTTGTGTTTGTCCGTGAGAGACTACACCCTAGTAAATTGTGTTTGTCCGTGAGAGACTGCACTGGTGTTTTTCCGTGAGAGACTACACCCTAGTAAATTGTGTTTGTCCATGAGAGATTGCACTTGTGTTTGTCCTTGAGAGACTACACCCTAGTAAATTGTGTTTGTACGTGATAGACTGCACTGGTGTTTGTCCGTGAGAGACTACACAATAGTAAATCGTGTTTGTCCGTGAGAGACTCGACTAGTGTTTGTCCGTGAGAGGCTACACCCTAGAAAATCATGTTTGTTCGTGAGAGACTGCACCCGTGTTCGTTCTTGAGCAACTGTACGTTTAGGATTTACGCCTCTCGCGGAGGGTTTTTGTTTGGAATTGAGGTGTGAGGCTTGTGATAGGTTACACTTTAATAAATCGTGCGGGCCTATGATAGGTGGCACCTTGGTAATTAGTATTGGTCTGTGAGAGACTGTACAATTACGATTTTTGCCTCTCGGGGAGAGTTTTGATTGGAATTTTGAATTCATGCATTTTGGTATATACGCATTGCATTAGGGTGCTTGGCACGTGAGTCATGTTTGATATATTTTGGTGATTGTATATGTATGCTCAGTTTTTGTTGTGATTGTGTCGTAACTGGTAAGTGTGATTGTTTGGATTTGTGTGTAAGTGTTGATTGATTGCAAAACCATTTCAAAACTGAATTCTACATTTTTCTGTTGTTGTATTCGAATACAAGGAGGTTGTATTCGAATACAGTTGTGTTGTTTTTGTTACTGACTTGTCATGTCTCGTATCCGACTACATCCTGTCTCGTATTCGAATACAATTGTGCTGATTTTGCTACTGACTTATGAATTAACACTGTAATTCGAATACATGGATGTTGTATTCGAATACGACTGTGCAGTTTTGTTAAAAACATCATTTTTCAACTTTGATTAAGCATGTTTGGCCTATGAAAACCCTTTCAAAGAGTATGTTAAGTTGGAAGGTCATTTTGTGCATTTAAAATTTAAATGTTATGTGATATTTGTTAATTTCGGTTCGTGACCTTTACAATTATTGTGGAAATCTGGGCTTTGCCTTCAGATGAGAACCAGGATCATCCTATCGGTTAGTACCCTATAGATGGGAAGGTAGTTAGGCATACCTGACCGATGCTATGTTAGAAGGATCTTGCGGGGCGCGTGGAGATCACCCGGGTTGTATAGCTTTTTGTAGCATGATCAGATTAGATGGTTGTATAGGGACTAGTTGTCCTTCTCATATTGTCAGCTTGACTTTTATTTTGATGGGTCCTTGTACCATTATTGATGCGACATGGGGAAGTTTAAATTTTTGGGGCAATGCTTTGGTACAGGTGTCTGCCGAGAATACCCCAGAGGTATGAGCTATGTCTGATAGGTCTCACAACACTGGTGCATTTTGCTTTTTAAATACTTTGGGTTTGTGTTTCATAAACTATTTCCGCTGCTTGTAAATATTTGTTGACTTTTGTCGTTATGTTACGAATTAAATATTTTATCCAAAAGTATTTCTTTCTTTATTTCTTTGTTTAATGAATTTGTTTCTTTTAAAAAAAAATTAAAACGGGTTGTTACGGAAAATATCTTTAACATACCTTCATGGAATTTTTGAAAAATTGAAAGCAAAACATACCATACTTTAAACATTTTTTAATGTCGTCATTATGCTTTGCTTGATAAATAAAGTATGGGAAAATTTGTTTCAACATGCCATCAAAGTATATATTTTGAATACTCTACATTGTCTAAATATTATAGAATATAAAATCTCAAAGACCAAACTATATATGAAATTATGCATATTATGTTTGAAGAATATGTTGATTTTTATGATGAAAGATAGGATGGTGAAGAAAATTAATTACAAATGTTAAATTTAGATAAATCACAAAGTTGATAATATCATTCATGAAAACTCCAAAGTCTAATCATGGAGTGGCAAAACAAGGATGATTTAAAAGAAAGATCATGTTAAGCAAAAACGATTCACCAGAACATTCTCCACACGAGCAGAACATTCTCCACAAGAGTGTAACATTCTCCACATGAGTAGAACATTCTCCACAAGAGCATAACATTCTCCACATGAGCAGAACATTCTCCACAAGAGCATAACATTCTCCCGAGAGCAGAACATTCTCCACAAGAACAGAACATTCTCCAGAAGAGCAGAATATTCTCCATAAAAGCATAATGATCTTGATAGTTTATATGCTTCATCCAATTAAAATTATTGATCTATATCATGATGATATGGTTGAAGAACATCAACAAGTTGTAAAATGAGTTGGAACCATTTGCTTTTGACACTTTTACACCTATCTAACTATTGACCTTTTCTCCAAAATATTTCCTCAAAGTATTGGAAGAAATAATTGGGATGGATTTGTTACTGATACCAAAACTGCTATTGGAAGCTCTATGACTTTTGGGAACAATAACCAAGTCCAAATAAAAGTAAAAAAGATGATAAAGAGGTAGAACATTATGGACAACAACAACATAATGTTTCCCAGGAAACTGAGATTGAGAAACAATCTTCGTTTCATACTCCTACTAGAAGCTGGAGAACAATAAGTGATCATCCTCAAAATCAAATAATTGGAGATACAACTGATGAAATTAGAACAAGAATGTCATTGAAAGATGATATCAATAATAACATGGCAATGATCTCCCAAATAGTCAAAAATCCAATCAATGAAGCCAAATAGAATAATCTTGAATTAATGTCATAAATTGAGGAACTCTTTCATCATCAAAAGCTAAAATTGTCTCATTTCAACCATCAATCAAGATAAATGAATGAGCATGGAGCGAAGCTCCAAACTATTCGAAGATTACTCTTGGTTGAACAAGATCACTAAAGGAGGTACACTTAATCCCAATTCATATAAGTGCATCATGATAAAAAAAAATGAATAATTTTGTTTAATGATATTATGTGATTGAATGTGTGCTCTTAAAATTAAGCATGCATACTATTTTTTTTTATGCAAGTATGACTTTAAAGTTTAAATTGATCACATCACTCTTTGTCATTACTTATACATGCCTATGCCTAATTTTTATCATACTTCAACATGTTTTAAATATATATCCTTGTTTATGATTTATTTTTGAAGGATTTCAACAAGAGAATATATTTTTGGTCTTCATGAAAATGATTTGTGTCTCTTGTTGCTTTGAACATTTTGAGGCATATTACTATATATATATATATATATCTTTGCAAATGATTTTTATTTCTTGCTTATTTCTTCCGTGAAAATTGATCTCAAGTGTTTAAATATATTTTAAGCATGATAGGTAGAAATAACAACAATAAAAAATCTCATATACACTTACAAATGAAAGTAACCTTGAAAATGTGCCTTATTGTTAATTTGTGTGTTTGCAAAAATGTTGTAACAAAACAATTTTTTAATGTGAGCAAATCTCTTGGTATAGTTTTTATACATTTAAAAAAATAGTCTTTGAAAATACAAACATTCTTAGCATAAGAATGTTTTTTAAAGAGAGAAATTATATTTGACATGATATCATATCCATCTTATTTCACTTCCATGTATGCGCTTATTATCTCTAGTTTTAAAAAGGAAAAATGGATTTATTTATAGCAAGTAAGTATGATCATGTTCAAATCAAAATGTTGCCTCTTGGGATAAAGGATAAAGAGCAAAGAGGCATCTTACTTGTTTTATGGAACTTTGAATTATTAAAGAATATTCATTTCATAATATTTAGGGGAAATTTTTAGAAAATATTTTTTTTTCTTAAAACAAAAGTCAACTCATTTTTAAAAAAATGAGAAGAATATATTCATTGAATGATTTTCAAGTGTGTAAAATGCTTGCATATAATTATATCATATTGCATTTGTTATCATTATCCATATCTTGATTGCAATATTAACTAAAATAATTTTTGATCATCATACATGTTATGTTGCTTGATGTTAAATGCAAACTTGCAAGTTTGATATATGAATGCATTGATCAACCACATGATTTCTACGTGAAGTATACTCATGCTTTGTTCCCTACATTTTTACTTCATTTTTATTCCCCAACCTTTTTGATAGATGTCAAAAGAGGGAGAGAAATATATGTTGGATATAAGATGGAAATAATTAATGAATAATGTTAAGAATTAACCTCTTGCATATGTTTAGGGGGAGTTTAATTAGAATGATAAGAATTAAACTCTTGCATGTATTTAGGGTGAGTTTAATTACATATATATATATATATATATATATATATTATTATGATTTACTCAAAAGGTTTGTCATCATAAAAAATGAGGAGATTGTCGAGGCAAAAACCTTTTTGATGTATATTTTAATGATAACCAATCTTATGAAATGCAAGATTAAGTTTTATGAATGGTGGTCTACTAATGATTACACTTGAGTTTTGTTCAAGGAACATGAATTGCATAAGTGAACAAGCAATAAGCCATTCACTTCATCAAAGTGCATAAGTATCCACTCAATAATGAAATAATCTCAAAAGGAATGTATCATATATCAATCATTGAAGAGAATGATTATTACATCTTCATGAAGAAGATGTTAAAACACAACAATCAATGATCACATTATGCTATAAATCGGTACCAAGATCATTTGAAAAGGAAGCAAAAATACAAAGACAGAACGGAGAACGTTCTTGACAGAAGTTTGGAAAACGAAGAATGTTCTCCAACAGTTATGAGATTTCAAGAACAAATAATCTCCTCTTTTGAAGAAGAATTTGCTCCTGAATTTTGCAATCGTTGTTTATGTATTTCACAATCATGTGATTTGTACTCTTCAAGGAATATAAATGATTCATCTCAACAAAGAATCAATTCAAAATACATAGTAGAAAAGCTATGAATTAAGATGAATCAAGCAAGTTCAAGCAAGACAAATCATTCTCCAGCTTGATTGTGAAGAACGAAGAACACTCTTAACAACATTCTGATCATTCTGGACAGCAGTATGAAAAACGAAGATTGTTCTGGTTATTAAAACAGAAGTCTGGAAAAACAGAAAACATTATCATTTTCACAGCTTTAAATCCAAGAACGTTCTGGTTTTGATAACATTTATCCAAGAACGTTCTGGTTTTGATAACATTAATCCAAGAACGTTCTAGTTTTGACAATATTAATCCAAGAACATTCAAGTTTACAAAGAACAAATCTTTCTTTAGTTTAAGATCGATCTAGACAATGAAAGTACAACCATCTACATTGCAAGTCTCCAGTATTTACTACAAAGGAACATAATTATATACTCAAGATAATTTTGGACAGTTTCAAGAGAAAATGATCAACAAAAGCAATACAGTGCATTAAGAATAAAAAACAAGATTAATCCCCAAAGTTGATGGCTTACAATTGACAAGAACATTTATGGTTAGTTGATAAATCATTTCTTATTACGAAGGTAGAAGAAGTAGGTACACAAAGATTATACCAGAAAGATCTAATACAAAAGATTAACAAAGGCAAAATCTAAGCATCAAAGAACTAACAAGCAAGATCAAATCAATTTTAAATGCAAGGAAAGCTATTGCAAATTGCGAATGGATTTCTAGTTCATATACTATGAATGTACATCTCTCATATGGGAAAAAGAATCACTGAAAAGATAAAAAGATAAAAGGTAGAACTCAAAGAAAAAAATGACAAATTATCATTCTCCAGCAGTTTAACATATGTTTCCAGATTGATAAACATTTTCCAGCCTATTACACTTGATCTTTAACAACAAACATCTTCCTATAGAATGATTAACAACTATCTCCATAATGATCAATATCATTCTCTAGTATGATGACATCAGTCTAGAATGATACGAACATTCTCCAACTTACTGACCATCATTCTCCAGCTTTGTTACATCATTCTCCAGCCTGTTTTGCACGATTCAAAAGGTAGTCTTAATCTGAATCCATTAAACACATCTCTGAGATGTTTGTGTGCATAAACAAAGGATCATCACAGTCAAGATTGAGAAGCTACAAATCATCCGTTGTTAACACATAAACAGAAATGCAAAATATTCAAAAAATTAACATTCCAAGTTCCAAAAAGTCTGGTCTTTGGTCAAAGTCTGACAGGTGACAACAAGAACCTCTTCAACGGTCATAATAGATGTCATCTACCTCCTTGATGCCTATAAAAGGAACCCCAAGCTCAAGGAAAATGCATAACTTCAAATGCTAAGAAAATCCATAACTAACTTACACTTATACTTGAAAGTCTCTCACTCACAATCATAGAATCAGTTATGATAAAACCTTTTAAATCATAATCATATAAACTCAAGAAAATAAGTGTTGAACATAGCTTGAGTAGTTTGTAGAAACTTCTTTTATGGTTAAGAGGTTAAGTGTAAACTCTTATCTAATGATTGATAGACGGCCTGTTTGAACTCCTTTCTAGGTTGAAAGGTTTTACTTTGTAACAGATCAATGTTGATATGAACTAGTGGTGTAATACCAAGATTGTTCTACATTTGAACACTTAGTGGAAAATCTCACAGTTGTGAGGACTAGACGTAGCTCGAGTTGGGTGAACTAGGATATATCCTTGAGTGATATCTCTTCCCTTATCTTTACTTTCAGTCTGTTTGATTATCAAGTTAAATATATAAGTTAAATTGTTGATTTTAACTAACCAAGAACGTTCTTCGTTGCCTAGTCAAGAGCCAAGACCGTTCTTCGTTTTCTGTTTTCACGGCCAAGATAAATCTTGAGTTATTTCTAAAAAGGCGGATTTACAAAGGCGGAGTTATTTGACGACCAAGTTTTAACAGGAAATTTTAAAAAGGCGGATTTACAATTTAAACCCCTTTCTTGTAAATTGACATTTCTACTCCAGGAAAGACTCAAAAGTTTTTTCATTTCCGAAGATTCTGAACTTTGGGATTTGATTGAAGATGGATACACTAATCCTACAAATGTTGATCATACTAAAATATACATAAAAGAAATGAATGTTGCACAAAACAAAAAATAGTATAGGATGCATCATAATGTTAGAACCTTTAGGATAAATTCAACCACATTCAAAAAGCTTGATAAGTGTACCAAGAAGGAACTAGTAAATAGTATCTATGATCGTTTGATTCTAACATATGAAGAAAATAAGCAGGTCCAAGAAAAAATGCTAACTTTTTAGTTAGGAAGTATGAGCTTTTTCAGATAGACGAAGATGAAGACATCGAGAAGATGTTCTCTATATTCCAGATTTTGGTCTTAGAGTTGAAGGTGTGACACCCTAAACCCCAAAATAATATATATAATATTCCTATATAATTTGCAGCGGATAAATAAAAATCTCTTTCCAATAAAATACAAACTTTTATTTTTAATTTAAGATATCACGTTTCTCAAAAATAAAATAGAACACTTTAAACTTAATTTTTCCATTAAAATAGTGCAACCTCGATAAGTTTGATTTAAGTATAATTACTTGATTTAATTCTAAAAACTAACTATTAATTCAAAGGTTTTCATACAAAAATTCATTTCAAATTAAATAAGTAAAATACAAATTACAACCCTTATTCCCGGTATCACCTACTAGAGCGGGGTTCCTCCCAAACTTGAACTTCAAGACTCATTAACATGTAACAACTGCGAGTTCGCAAACGCAGGGCCAAGCCAGTCAAACACAAACGCAAACAACGAAGGAAGTGAGTTTTGAAATCATGTTAATAGTATAATATAAATAAGAACACCACGCAATTAATCATAAATAAATTGTATCATTACACAACCATTCTTCAAAGATAAATATCATATTATAAAGTCAAAACCACTTAAGGAAAATCAATAAATTTCACTATAACATCAAATCATCTAAGAAAATTATTATCGATTTTGAAACACACCAATCACAACAAAACGATCACAAGGAAATGCAATGTTATGCATGAGCTTAGACTCTACATCACAATGTGGTACCATTCTAACTCTAAAGTACTTGGTTAGGAGGCTTGATACTATGCCACCATCCCGGTGGACGGACAATTCAAATTGGCTCTGTCCTCATAGATCCCCTCAACTCAACCCGAGACACATATACGTGACAGTTTAGGTATACGTGTGTTGTGTGCTAGCTCCTGACATTTGGAGTGCTACCTCCAAGTCACCTAGGAATTCCCCACCCGAATACTTCCAAGGTCTAACAATCTTGCCTTAAGGCTCAACAGCAGACCGCCACGATCAGGCTCATTCAGTTGTACTTCCCCTAAATCACTAGGTCTATCAGGTCCTACCTATATAATGACAAAATAATATTCACTTCACAAATTCCCAATATTTATTTTCTCCTCTCGTTAGCTTAGACTACTCCATTAAGAGCATCATCTTTATAAACATCACTATTTCATCATATATGGGGTATTCAATATTCTCATCATACTTTTGTAACATCATTAATCATACATAAAAAATCAGCATTATCATCCCTCATACATATATCATATCATGCATCCATATTTATTTATTACATTATATAAATTCATCGAATTAAACATATGCATCAAATTCATTTGAAATCAAATATCATAATAATATCAAATATCACGCATTTAACGAAATTAAATCAATCAACACCTTATAAATATTTATATTCCATATTTTAATCTCACAATTTTCATATTTTCACGTTAATCAATTTATCACTCAAAGGGCTACTGTTGTACATAGCGAGCCCCGGATGAATCGTTGGGAAATACGATTTTGCCATTCATCTCACATTATATTATACTCATGAATTCAAACTCTCTCTCACCCTTTAACTTATTTAGACGCTTTCTCAAACACAGAAATCAATAGAAATGTTCAACAACAATTGCATATCAACAACGTACAACGAGCGAATCCGAATAAACGACGAGTTCACAAAATCGTTGAGACGTGATTGATAAATTATGCGGAGCATAAAAATAAATGTTAAATAATTAGTAATAATTATAGGAACAAAATTGGAGTCAAAACGATGAGAAAAAGGTGCAGAAAAAGTCTCACCGACTTGTCGGAGCGCTGGAAGGATCAAACGTCAACTTCACTGAAAAATACAAATGAGTAGTGCTTCTTGAAGGTTTCGACGAGAGGTTGGGATTCTTTCAAAATTGCAAAGAATTGATGGGACTAATTTGAGAGGAAGAGAGTGTTATGTTGTTTGTTCTTTTTGTTTTGGCTTAATTGCAGGTTTGGTCCCCCTATTTTAGTTGAATCGCAAAAGTAGTCCCTCCATTTTATTTCTCCCCAGTTTTTGCCCCTAAAACATAATTTTGGTCCAAAACTTGATGAAATTTCATTTTTTTTCCGCATTTATTTAAGTCACATCATGCCTCAAGATCTCATTTTAAACAATTGTACTTGAAATCTATGATCATAAATGGCGTAGTACGGCTTTAAAAAATGAAATTTCATCACGTTTTGGACCAAAATTATATTTGGGGACCAAAATTGGAGAGAAACAAAATGGGGGGGACTACTTTCGCGATTCAACTAAATTAGGGGGACCAAAACTGCAATTAAGCCTTTTGTTTTTAATTGCAGATTGATGGATGTAGATGACAAATGTACAGGTGCAAGAGTAAAATAGTCTGTAAGGTCCAACATAGGGGAGTCCAGTCTGAAGCAGAAAAGGGGTCTAATGAACAACTCGCAGGTGTAGAAAAGAAAAAGTTCAACCAATAATAGCCCAAATTAATATGCAAAATGAGAAAAAAAAGGGGTGTAAATAGTCATCTGATCCAAAATTCATTTTTAGTATTTCGAAAAGTCCTTAATAAATAAATAGTTTATTTTACTTTCCTATAAACTTTTCTCCAAAAATACTCATTTTAACATAATATTATTTATCCTAGACATAGATAAATATAATTTTAACCAAAACTCATATTCAAAATAATAACTATGATTATTACTATAACATCTTTCAAAATAATCACATAAAAATACATCATCTTTATAGAATATCTGAAATGATAAAATAAATAAAAATAACATCAACAATTTATATTACTTAATAATTAAAAATAAATATGTGCAACTATATAAAAATAAAGAAAATCAATATTAAAATTACTAATATATCAAGATAATTATTTGTAAAATAAATAATTAAAATAAAATATGTTTATAAATAATTAAATATAATTATGTATACACTTAACATAGGTCAAACATACCAAAAAATATCACATTAACTGCAAACACACATATACATGTAGAGTCACCTAAAATCTTATTCTTTAAAATCTTTACTCTAAAAATACTATTATTGATAGAAAAATATATAAAATAATAAAATATAATATTTGTTATTTATATCACTTATTTAGTCGAATATATACAAAATTAGCGTATCATAGAAAACTTCCATATAACGAAAGTTAGTCACAAGATTTATTCACATATATTCTAAAATAGTTTAAAAATCAAATTAATTATCTAAAATCCCATTTCATTAAGAAAATATTTATTTCAAATTTGGGGTGTTATAGAAGGTACTACAAAAGAGCTACACAACTACAGACCATGTAAAAAAGATTCTTAGAAGTCTATGTAAAAAGTGGAGACCTAAATTCACTGTCTTTCAGGAAGCTAAAGACTTGAACAATCTGCCTCTAAAAGAATTGATGAGCTCCATTCGGTCTCATGAAATTAAACTATTAGAGGATGAGCCTAAGAAGGAGCAAAAATCTTTAGGTCTCAGAACCAGAGACAAGAAAGCCTTGCAAGCATTCAGAAAGTCGGAATGATGATTCATAACTAAAAAGGTTATCCTTCATTTCAAGGAGAATTCAACGCATGTTGCAATACTTTCCCCAAAAGGATTTCAAGAAGTGCTAGAGTAAAGGCGAAGACATTGACAAGAAGTAACCCACTTGTTTTGAATGCAAGGAACTTGGATATTTCAAAGCAGATTGTCCAAAGCTTTAGAAAAGGAATCAGAGGTAAGAATCCAAGACCAAGAAGAAATGTCTAATCACATGGGGTGACTCTGATGATGACTCTTTTGATGATGAAGAACTAGTAAACTTGGCTCTAACGGCGGACATAGATTTTAACTCTGGCTCATAAGACAATGTGGAAATTGAGGTTATCTTTTATCTAACTTGTAGTGAATTAATATATGCTTTAAATGATTTTTTGAATGCAAATCAGTTTGTCTCTTCAAAAATATAAAATGTAAAGAAAGCTTACAAGGATTTGACTGACAAACATAACTCTCAACTAATTTTGAAAAATTAAAAAGAGCAAACTTAATTCTTAATGTAAAAGTTTTGAAACCATCAAAGGATAAGGTTTCCAAGATTGGCATTCCAAGATTTCCTACAAAATGGGATAGATAGAAGCAAACAAACTTCAATGATCTATGGTGTTAGCATAAATGGAAATATAGGAATTGCATTTGTAGAATCAACACACAATTCCTAATTAATTCCATATGATTCTATTTGTGCATATTGTGATAAAAAGGGCCATAATAGATTAACTTTTCCCATGCAAAAAACATGAAAAGATAAGAAGCTTGTTAAAACTAACAAACCAAGACCAATCATATTTGGGTACCTAAACACAAAATAATTCCCCTTGCAAATATCCTTAGCAGTAGGAATAAAACACCAATCATGAGAGTAGACCCAGATATAGAAACTAAATACTTGTGTAACCGGGGTTGATAGAGGCTGTAAATTCTCAACGACTTATGGTTTTCGAGTTAGATGTTGAGAAGACTTAACTTGTTAAGTTAAGTGGTTGTAATTGAGTTTGAACTATTATATTAAATGCTTCTAGGTGAAGGGACTATACATAGCTACCTGGTTGGTAGTGAAAGATAAATTAATGTGTTATCCTTCTTCCCTATGTTTACGACCTTTATTTTTAGTTGTTCTATTTTCACTATTTGTTAGCCCTAAATCAAACACACATAAAAATTAATCATAATATTTATCAACATATACATAAAACACTTTAAATATCAAATTAACTCAATAAAATAGTATTTAAACTAATTAAATAGTCTATCATAAAAATTTAGAGTGTTGCAACTTGCTCACTAGTTTTTCATCGATCAATCACGCCCTCCTTGTTTCTTTTTGTAACACTCAAACTCCAAATAAAACTTTATTAATAATAATACAAAAACTAAAATATATCAAATTTCATGGATTTGTGATAGAAATAAGATGAAAAGTTCAAAGTTAAAATATTTCAAGATGAAATTATACTTCAATTTTATAAAAAAGTATTCTTTCTAGTCACCATTATAAATAAAAAATTACTTTCACGAATATTAAAAAATATAATTAAATGCAATTAATTTTCTAGATTTAATGATAAACATAAGTTAAATTTATTAAATTATCAATTTTTAATGTCAAATATTCAACTATCAACATTAAATGTTTTGAAATAAATAAATAGTGTATTCAAAATAATAACATTAAATAATTCAAAAGTAATTATCTTTTGCTTGTAATAGTAACCAAAATTTAACTAATTTTTTTGCTTATAATAGTGACACTTGTCCTACATAAATTAATTAGCAAAAATAACTTTAATACATAATCAACTTCATGAAATAAGAAAGTTACTAATATATGACTTTGATCCGCAACAAGCACTATCTATCTATTTTTGTACAATTGAAGAAATGTTATATGTACTTATTTCAATATGTTTCTTGATAGGTATCTTATATTTACTTGTTGAAGGTCCAATTGTCTAAGATTCACTTAACATTATCCATAAAGGGAGATTTAGTATTAAGGGATAGTGAAGAGGGAGAAGTTATCATTTATCGTACAATTTTGCTAACAACACCCACTAATTTATTATCCACACCCCTCAAATGTTTAAAAAAATCAAAATTTCCAAATTACCCTTCCCTTCTTCCTCTTCATTAATCTAACATATCTTATTCTTTCTTATTCTATCTTCATCATCTTCATTCAACACCTTCTTCATCTTCTTCATTTTCTTAAACATTAACCATCATCATCATTAATCATATTCATAAATCATCATCAATAATCATTAACCATCTTCAGGATTTTGCTAACATTTACGTGAACTCAATTTCACATAAGTTTATGTAAATTGAGTTCACGTACGTTTACGTAAACTGAATTCTAGTAAATGTACGTGAACTCAGTCCACGTAAACGTATGTGAAATTGAGTTCACATAAATGGTTTAATTTTTAATGATTTCGCAATCTTAATTTGCGTTCACGTACGTGAATTAAGATTGCGTACATACTGAGAGGGTGAATTTTCAAACTCCATTAATTACGTAATCTTAAATCACATATGTGTACGTGAATTAAGATTGCATAAATTCTGAGACTTTTACTTTTTTTTAACATACGCGAATTTAGTTCATGTAGCAATACAATGTACGTGAACTGAGTTCACGTACAATCCCCATATTTAGAAGAAAAAAAATTTTAACTCAGAAACAGGCAAACAAACATACATTTTGTAACACCCCGAATTTCAAAGCGAGGGTGTATTTTTTTTCAAAAGAAATTAAAATAAAACAGAGAAATAAATGAGGTAATAACTTTGGATAAATAATTAAGTCATTATAATATACAAGCAGCGGAAAAGTTTATCAAAATACGAATCCAAAGTATTTACACTTCAAAAAGTGGTACATAGACCCCATCATAATAAAATGTCAAACATACAATATTAGTATAGGTACAATTTTCCAAATGAAAATAACGTAATAAAAAAAAAACATATGTTCCCTCTATGTCATCTTAATCTGATCATTCTAAAAAAAAACTATAGCTATACACCCTGAGTGATCTCCACGCGCCCCGTGAGATCCTCCTAACATAGCTCCAGTCAAGCATTCCCATCTACATTCCCATCCGTAGGGTACGAACACCAAAATTTAACTAATTTTTTTGCTTATAATAGTGACACTTGTCCTACATAAATTAATTAGCAAAAATAACTTTAATACATAATCAACTTCATGAAATAAGAAAGTTACTAATATATGACTTTGATCCGCAACAAGCACTATCTATCTATTTTTGTACAATTGAAGAAATGTTATATGTACTTATTTCAATATGTTTCTTGATAGGTATCTTATATTTACTTGTTGAAGGTCCAATTGTCTAAGATTCACTTAACATTATCCATAAAGGGAGATTTAGTATTAAGGGATAGTGAAGAGGGAGAAGTTATCATTTATCGTACAATTTTGCTAACAACACCCACTAATTTATTATCCACACCCCTCAAATGTTTAAAAAAATCAAAATTTCCAAATTACCCTTCCCTTCTTCCTCTTCATTAATCTAACATATCTTATTCTTTCTTATTCTATCTTCATCATCTTCATTCAACACCTTCTTCATCTTCTTCATTTTCTTAAACATTAACCATCATCATCATTAATCATATTCATAAATCATCATCAATAATCATTAACCATCTTCAGGATTTTGCTAACATTTACGTGAACTCAATTTCACATAAGTTTATGTAAATTGAGTTCACGTACGTTTACGTAAACTGAATTCTAGTAAATGTACGTGAACTCAGTCCACGTAAACGTATGTGAAATTGAGTTCACATAAATGGTTTAATTTTTAATGATTTCGCAATCTTAATTTGCGTTCACGTACGTGAATTAAGATTGCGTACATACTGAGAGGGTGAATTTTCAAACTCCATTAATTACGTAATCTTAAATCACATATGTGTACGTGAATTAAGATTGCATAAATTCTGAGACTTTTACTTTTTTTTAACATACGCGAATTTAGTTCATGTAGCAATACAATGTACGTGAACTGAGTTCACGTACAATCCCCATATTTAGAAGAAAAAAAATTTTAACTCAGAAACAGGCAAACAAACATACATTTTGTAACACCCCGAATTTCAAAGCGAGGGTGTATTTTTTTTCAAAAGAAATTAAAATAAAACAGAGAAATAAATGAGGTAATAACTTTGGATAAATAATTAAGTCATTATAATATACAAGCAGCGGAAAAGTTTATCAAAATACGAATCCAAAGTATTTACACTTCAAAAAGTGGTACATAGACCCCATCATAATAAAATGTCAAACATACAATATTAGTATAGGTACAATTTTCCAAATGAAAATAACGTAATAAAAAAAAAACATATGTTCCCTCTATGTCATCTTAATCTGATCATTCTAAAAAAAAACTATAGCTATCCTAATCTGATCTCTAAAAAAAAACTATAGCTATACACCCTGAGTGATCTCCACGCGCCCCGTGAGATCCTCCTAACATAGCTCCAGTCAAGCATTCCCATCTACATTCCCATCCGTAGGGTACGAACCGGTAGGATCGTCTTGGCTCTCATCTGAGGGCAAGGCCCAGATTTCCACAATAGTTGTAAAGGGTCACCAACCGAAATTAACAGTTAACACATAACATTTAAGTTTTTAAATGCACAAAATAACCTTTCAACTAAGCATGCACCTTAAAAGGATTTCCCATATGCTAAAAGTTCATATAATGCTTGCCAATTAAAAATGGAATCAAAATAGAGTTCTCAATCCATCAAGTAATACATAACTGGCTAAAACATTGATAAATCAATTGAGCAATCGGTTATCTAACTCAAAATAAGAATTTCTATTGAGCCAATCGATTGCCAAATCGATTTTGTCAGTTCTGCTGAGTTCCTGTGTGGACAAATCGATTTTGTCAGTTTTGTTGAGTTCCTGTATGACCAAATCGATTTCCAAATTGATTTCTTGAATGGTTTTAAAAAAACAGATTACGAAAACGATTGACAAATCAATTTTGTCAAATTAGGGAAGTCCTTGCAACTCATCCAATCGATTGGGAAGTCGATTTCCCTGCTTATCCTTCCAAAAATACATAAACTAATCCAAACACATTCATACACAATTCCACATCTTAACACTTAGCAATTCCCACACGATCACCACAACATCATGAGCTTCGAAATAGTTTTGCAATCAAACATGTTATCACACAATTGCAAACAAAACATAACACTTAGCACTTATAACAAAATCACTACAACATCATGAGCTTCGAAATAGTTTTGCAATCAAACATGCTATCACACAATTCCAAACAAAACCCTCCGTGAGAGGCGTAAATCCTAAACGTAGAGTTTCTCACGAACGAACACGAGTGCAGTCTCTCATGGACAAACACAATTTACCAGGGTGTAGTCTCTCACGGACAAACACATGTGCACTCTCTCACGGACAAACACAATTTACCAGGGTGTAGTCTCTCACGGACACACACCTGTGCAGTCTCTCACAGACAAACACGATTTACCAGGGTGTAGTCTCTCACGGACAAACACCTGTGCATTCTCTCACGGACAAACACAATTAAGTAAAGGCAGATATTAAAAGATTCCCCGTTTTTAATACCCATTTAACTCTTACAATTCGAACGACAATCATTAAGTAAACTGAGATATTAAAAGATTCCCCATTTTTAATACTCGTTTAACTCTAATGATTTTCACGACAAACATTAAGTAAACAAAGGTATTAAGAGATTCCCCATTCTTAATACTCATTTAACTTATACGATTTACAAAACAAACATTAAGTGAACAAGACATTAAGAGATTCCTTATTCTTAATTCTCACTTAAACGATTTTCCAAAACAAACATTAAATAAAAAAGACATTAAGAGATTCCTCATTCTTAATACTCATTTAACTCTAACGATTTCCACTACAAACATTAAGTAAACTGAGATATTAAAAGATTCCCCATTTTTAATACTCGTTTAACTCTAATGATTTTCACGACAAACATTAAGTAAACAAAGGTATTAAGAGATTCCCCATTCTTAATACTCATTTAACTCTAACGATTTCCACTACAAACATTAAGTAAACTG
>NC_021164.2:16137938-16141514 GCF_000331145.2 Cicer arietinum | reverse complement strand
TTTGTTTTGAACGGTTTTAAATCCCTAAACACCGTTTTTCTTCGTTTTCGAATCAAACAAGAAGAATGAAGTTGAGAAATCTTCTCTTTCACACTCAACAACCTTGGGTTTCTAATCTTGAAGAAAGGAAGCAAAGAAAAACGAAAATGGAGGAGAAGGAGGGAGAATGGTCGCGCGTGACAAAGGAAGGAGATGGAATTTTTTTTGCTTTTTATTTCCTTTCTCTTTCTTTCCTTTCTTTTTCCTTTCTTCGTTTTTCCTTCTTTCCTTTTTATATCCCTTTTCTTTTCTTTCTATTTCCTTCTCTTTTCCCTCCACACAAACATATAAATATATATATAAATATATATATATATATATATATATATATTAATTATAACTTAACAAATATCTCAAAATATCTAGATATTTATTAAATTACCATTTCACCCGTAACGCATTAAATTCTCCGTAAAGGATTCATCGCACTTAATTTAATTTATTTATCGACGAGTAATTCTAAACGGCATCAAAATATCTTTTTGATCATATAAACTCCAAAATATTATTAACTTTGGCTAAAAAGCCTCCTAGCCAAAATCCAGAATACACAAAAATACATAAAGTATACTTTAAAATTATGGGTCTTACACATTTTTAGGCCATTTTAACCACAATGTGATGAAGAAGCTGATGGTGTAGGCTATGAGTGAGTTATGTGAGTTTTAAATGATTATGAGGTAGAGTTGGTGAGGTATGGTGATTTTTTCATATGTGAGTCATCAGATGTGATGAATGTTGATGAATGTGAGTTATGAGTTAGTAAAATTGTAAAAAATACTATAAATATCAAAGGACATTTTCTGTATTTTGGTTATTTTACAAATTTAAAGGGTGTGGATAGTAATGTGAAGGGTGTGGATAGCAACATTGTTTATCGTATTATCAATTACAACCTTTCGAAGGTTTGGGCAGAAAAATATATTTCTATGAAGAAGCATTACTAAATGGACAATAGGATTTCATTCTATTGAATTTTTGTTTCATCTTTAGAAATAATACATTCTTTTATCTTCAATTATTGATATTAATTTCATATCTTCTGCATTTTATGATGTTAGAGTTCGCATCAAATGGTCCGACCTGCCAGATCTGTGTCGGGACCAATAATTTAGGGAGACGTAAACTACCAAAAACTAGAAGGAAGATTATAAGCGCTAGGAATGCAAATGACTATCATCAACATGAATATAAAAGAGATGCATGTAAACAAAAAAGAAAAGTACGAGAAGTTGATTGTAATAAAAACCAAAAATAACCTGGGTAAGAGAAAAATTGAGGGATGTGATGAGATTTTGAATATTGACATGCCACACACAATGATCTCCGAAGAGAAGAATGACAAATTATAGAATCAGAATGCAACGCAGAAGAATGTTCAACGAATGAAGGTAACGAAGGGACAACCCTAGATTAGAGAGACGACCAATAAACTAGGAGTGGGCAAAGTTCAGCTTTGAACTAGAACCGTTTGAAAATTGAACCAAACTGGTTTTTAGTTTGAAAAAACCGAACTGGACCGATTTTCAGTTCAACAAACTGAATCGAACTGTTTTATAAATTGGTGCACCAGTTTATTACTTCGAACTCGACCAGTTTAACTTAGTTTTTTTTGTTTATATAGGCCTACTTTTACATAATTACCCCTAATTACTTCTAAAAACATAAATTTGGTTCAAGTTTTTTGAAATAAAAATCGGTTCGGTTCAATTTTTTGAAATTGAAAACTAGTTCGATTTGGTTATTTCAAACTGAAAACTGGTTCGGTTCAGTTCTAGTTTTAAAAAATCAGTTCGAAAGTAGTTCGGTTCTCAATTTTTATAAATGGGTTCATTTCAAAAACAGTTCAGTTCAGTTATGCAGTTTGGTTCAGTTTTTGGTTTTTTGAAACACCCCTACAATAAAAAACATGTAGCGCGTAAACTTTCTCTGCAAGTGAAGGCATTAAAGGAGGCACAACAACCAAAGGTATGGGAGGGTATACATGTGCATTGATAGAAAAGACGCAAGAAAAAAGAGAGTGTTGAGGCACGATTGTTCCTGTTAACGATGATAACATAAAAGGGAGGAAGATGAAGAGAGGAGGAAGACATAGAACCCACTAGATTTCATAAACCAAATGAACAACAACCTTAATGTGATAGGGTTAAGAAAAGTATATATACAAGAGAATAGAAAAGTCTAAAATACCCTTAGAACTAATATATAATAATATTATCTAATATCTCCCTAAAACTCGTGATGCATTAACATGAAACATCGAGAGTTAGTCAACTAGAAAACGAAATGCTTAATGGAATGCATCTTTGTGAATAACTCAACAATCTATAAGGAAGAGGAGACAAATGGTAGAGTAATGGTTTCATATTGGATGATGACGAGTAAGATGACAATCAATCTTAATGTTCTTGGTGTGTTCATGAAAGACCGACTTATGAAAAATTTGAATAATGCTCTTGTTATCGTAGTGCATTGGAGTTGGCTCAAAAAGAGAGATACCCATATTAGATAGAAGCCAACACAATTAAATTATTTCAGCAGTAGTGGATGCTATATCACGATACTCAGCTTCTGTAGAAGAGCGAGAGAAAATATCTTATTTCTTACTCTTCCAAGAAATAAGAGAGTCTCCAAGAAAGATACAGAATCATGTGGTGGACTTACAATTAGTGGTGTCACCAGCCCAGTCAACATAATAATAAGCACATAACTCCAATGAGGATGTAACACCCCGTTTTTCAAAGCGAGGGTATATTTTTTTTTCAAAAGTAATTAAAAACAAACAAAGAATTAAATCATGAAATGCCTTTGGATAAATAATTGAGTCATTAAAATTTACAGGCAGCGGAAAAGTTTCTCTAATTATAAATTCCAAGACATTTACACAACAACAAATGGTACCTGGGACCCATTCAAATAAGAAGTCAAACTGACAATATTAGTATAAGTACAGTTTTCCAAACTAAGAATACTCCAATCCAAAAAGAAGGACACCTAGTCCCTATACATCATCCTAATCTGATCATCCTACTAAAAAGCTATACACCCTGAGTATCGCCACGCGCCCCGTGAGATCCTCCTAACGTAACTGCAGTCAAGCGTTCCCATCTCCATTCCCGTCCGTAGGGTACGAACCGGTAGGACCGTCCTGACTCTCATCTGAGGGCAAAGCCCAGATTTCCACAATAATTGTAAAGGGTCACCAACCAAAAAAAATAACAGTTAACACATAGCAATTAAGTTTTTAAATGCTCAAAATGACTTTTCAACTAAGCATGCACTTTAACAGGATTTTCAATATGCGAAAAGTTCATACAATACTTTGCCAATTAAAAATGAAAGTAAAATGAAGTTCTCAATCTCCTAATTAACACATAACAAAACAAGACATGGATAAGTTAATGAGTAATCAATCATCTAACTCAAACTGAGGATTTTCACTGAGCCAATCGATTGGGAAATCGATTGGGGTGAAGGTTTTTAATGAAAACAGAATCCTGGGCTGAATCAATCGATTTGGCAATCGATTGACAGGAT
>NC_021164.2:16123589-16135771 GCF_000331145.2 Cicer arietinum | reverse complement strand
CCCCCAAACAAACACATATATACATAATAAATATAACTTAACAAATATCTCGAAATATCTAGATATTTGTTAAATTGCCATTTCATCTGTAACGCATTAGATTCTCCGTACATGATTCACCGCACTTAATTCAATTTATTTATCGACGAGAAATTCTAATCGGCATCAAAATATCTTTTTGATTATAAAAACTCCAAAATATCATTACTTTGGCTAAAAAGCCTCTGAGCCAAAATCTAAAATACACCAAAAATACATAAATGGTACTTTAAAATTATGGGTCTTACAGAGGACAACGTCAAAAAGAGAAGGCTCTAAAATTGAGTTTCTTGTAGATAACGAAGAATACGAAGAACAGTTGTCCACTGTACTATAGTAGGAGAGAGACAACAAACTAATTGAAAATATGAACATCATAAGCAATATCAGGTCTGGTAATCGTAAGATACACCAAGCTTCCAACCAAAGTATGGTACAAAGTGAGATCTGGTAAAGGAACACCATTCGAGGGAGCATATTTCACATTCAACTCAAGAGGAGTATCTGCTGCTCTATTATCTGAAATACGAGCAAGTTCAATAATGTTGGCAATGTACTTAGATTGAGAAAGAATGTAGCCTTAAGGAGAATAGGAAACTTCAATCCCCAAGAAATAGCAAAGAGTTCCCAAGTCCTTCATCTCAAACTGCTTAGCTAACTATAACTTTAACTCATTGATTCCACTAACATCATCACCTGTAATAACCATATCATAAGCATACTAAGAAAGTATAATGCGGCCGTAAGTGGTAGAACTTATAAACAATGCAGAATCATGTTAACTGGAGCAAAAACCAAGTGATCATAGTAAAGAATTTCTCAAACCAAGCTCGAGGAGCCTGTTTAAGACCATAGAAAGCATTTTTTAACTTACACATTTCACCCTGATTATAAGAAACTCCTTGTGGAGACACCATATAGACTTCTTCTTGAAGCTCACCATTTAAAAAAGCATTTTTGACGTCCATTTGGGAAATATGCCATTGACAAATAGATGCAACTACAACACGAGTACGAATATTGGTCATCTTGGCTGCAGGAGCAAAAGTTTCTTGATAATACATATCATATTGATGAGAGAATCCCTTAGCAACAAGACGTGCTTTATAGTGCTCAATCGATCCATCATACTTAGTTTTGATCTTGTATACTCAACGAGACCCAATAACACGCTTTTCAGGAGGAAGAGCTATTAACTCCCAAGTATTAGTTTTGTGCAATGCATATAGTACTTCTACCGTAGCCTGCTATAAAAGTGGATTAAGAATAACCTCTTTATAGGTTAAAAAATAAGCAAACGAAGATGAATAAGTGGAATAAATAAAATAAGGTACATGGGTAGTCTTACGGTGACGAGAGGGGTAACGAGGAGGCGGAGACGAAGGATCAAAAAGCAGATGAGGTGATTAGACAGACGGAGGGACAAGAGGGATGTCATCATGTGGAGTAGTAGTTCTGAACGAATCAACATGAGTTAGTTCTGAACTCTTAATAATATGAGAATAAAAGAAATAGAGTAAAAACGGATGTGGTCAAGAAAAACAACATTACGAGAAACATTTAGTTTTCTAGCATGAGAATCATAACAACGATAACCCTTTTCACCATCCCCACAACAACAACAAAAACACATGTCGCAGACTAAGAAGACAACTTATTGTGCTCTACTTGTGAACGAAGAACAAAACAATTAGAACCAAAGACTTTCAGAGAATAGTAATCAGGGATAGAAGCATTCAATATTTCAAAGGGAGACAAACCTGCTATGACACGTGATGGAGTTCTATTAATAGCATGAACATCAGTAAGAGTTGTTTTCCCCCAAAAGTCACTAGGAAGCGAAGCAGACAACAAAAGGGAACAGGTAGTCTCAATAATATGACGATGTTTCCTTTCAGTCCATTTTGTTGAGGAGTATCAGTATAAGATGTATGGTGGAGAGTATTTGTAAGTCTCGTCATTTATTTAAAACAATAATTAAGACTTACTGTCTAATTATGTCTTCTATTGTTTATTACTTTGTCTGTTTACTGTTTTCATTGTTTGTTGTTTTCCTAGCTTGCAAATTAATCTCTAAAAAATTCTTCGGATGTTTTCTTGATGTTAAGTGACTATGTAAATTTCTTGACATTGTTGAAATTTTAAAATTAATTTTCTACTGAGTTTTTTTTGAAAACATGCAAGATATACCCGCTGTTCAAATTTTGACGAACTCCATATGGCACCAAAATTTAACCCGGAGTTTTATATATCATCTATAATGAGAATTTGATCTCATTATATTTTTTTAAGGTAAGGAACCAAAATTTCGTCGGATTAAATTTTATTCACGAAGTTTTGAAAAGTTTTAGTTAGTAGAATTATTTTTTAGTTAGTAGAATTATTTAACCACCTTTACTAAAATCATGTAGCTAAATTGTTGGAAAAATCATATGCTTCACCTCTATTTCTTGGTGAGTGGCTGAGGCTAGCAAGAAGGAGTAGGAGAGATTCATTTTATTTTCATCTTACTTCCTTACTTCGTTCACAAACGAGATAGAGAGAGTTTAGGGGGAAAACTCCTTTCTTTCCTTTTTTTTTTTTCTTTCTAAAATCATAGCATGAGGAAGAGAAGTTGGGTCTAAAAACTTGGAAATTTTGGGAAGTGATTGGTAAGCTTGGAGAAAACTTGGAGGAGAATAAGAAGTTTGTTTCTTGCTTGGTAGTGCTAGATTGCATCTAGTAGGTGAGTTTTATTTCTTCCTTACTTTGTTAAATAGAATATTTTATTAAGAAATTATCTACTAATCTTTCAAACCAAATGGATTATTTTAGCTTCTCAGTATCGTCTTGGTGGATGTAGGTTAGGATTAGTTGTAGTTGGAAATCTCAAAGTCCTATTGTTGCTTAAAAATCAACGTTTACAGTGACAGCAACGTGGAACGTTAATCATGTGTTTTGAATTTATGTTGCCAGTTGTAATTGTGTTTGAAAGTGAGTTTGAATTGACAGAAGAAATATTATTAGAGGGTTTAAGTTAGTAAAGTTAAAAAGAATTTCACAAGTGTGTTTGGTTTATGTGTTTCATTAATTAAAATGATAATTAGATGTTAAGGTTTTTGGAGACCAAAGTTATGTATTTTTTTTTTCATTAAAAACAAATAATAATCAAAGTTGTGGAATGAGGATTTTAAAGTAAGTGAGTGATTGAAAAAAAATTGATTAGTTTTCTTGAGCAATGTAACCTTGAAGTAAATTTTATAATTCTCTATGTTTATGTAGTTAGTTCCTTGAATCTCAAAAATGAATCGAGATTGTTGACAACGAGTTAACAGTGGGGAGAACTCTGAATATTTTATGTTTGTTAGGTTGAAATTTTTAAGTAAAAGAGATAGGAACGAAAAGGTCATGGAAATTTTTTTTAAATAAGTTTTGAAATAAAGCGGTAAATGAATTGTTGTAGTTTGTTTTAATTCAAAAGTATTTGAGTGGTACAAATTTTATCAACTTTAAAGAAGTTAGGAAAAAGTTCTCTTGTGATTTTTAATGATTTTTTAAATTATAATTAGAGTCGTTTAATGTTTGAAATCATATGAGTTGTTGTCCTTGATTATTTGAGATGTTTTAAATTAGATTTGGATTTGGAAATTATTTTGAAGACTTGGATGAGTAAAATGGATTTTAGCCGAGTGGTATATATATAGAAAGAGAGTTTAAAATATTTTTATAAAGATTGATTTTAAGTTTCCTTTATTATTAAGGTGTTAAAGGTTTTATCCATGGAGTTTTTGTGAAAACAAGGTTTCCACCTCTATATATTGAACTAAAAATTTTTAGTCATTGATATTAACTTTTCAATATTTATGAAAAGATTTAACTTTGAGAAACAAAGTTTCAAACTTCATGATTTTGAGAATAGAACATAATTAAAAAAGAAATATATATATATATATATATATGTATGTATGTATATATATAAGAGTTCAAACTTTGTGTATCAAAAAGGTTTGAAAGAGAAATATTCACTTTATGAACAAAGTTTCAATCTTAAGTTTTGAAGCTAAAAGTTTTATTTTTATAGTAAAGATGTAACACCCCGGCCACCGGCGATGCTACCTCACGACCTTCTCGCCCCCCTCTTTCAGCCCCCATCGGAAATCTGACGAGTCGAGCTCGGTACCTAGGGGATAAGTACCGCCAAATCTGACGAGTTTTTGCCTTCCGTGGGATTCGAGCTCGGTACCTAGGGGATAAGTACTGCCTGTTGAAACTAGCTTGAACATAAATAACTCCCTTTGGTATTTTACGAGTCTGCTTACGCGAACCAATACGTGCATTTTTACGTGAACCGATTTTTGATATAGATTTTGCCATTTTTTATTATTTAATAAAATTAAAGTCTGAAATATATGGATATATCCATTTCCTGTCAAAAACGGATTCTTTACTATTTTCTAACTAGATTTTCTATATTAATTGTATTCTATAATTCGATTAATATAGATATAGAATTATAGAAATATCAAGCAATAAGCAATAATATTTCTTATAATACTTATAACTATAGAATAGATTCGAATTATAGAATTTAAATTATTCTATTTTTAGAATTTAATATTTAAGAAAATAGAATATTAATTAGATTTTTTTATTTGAATATCCATTTTTTTGTGCATTAGGTACTTTATTTTTAATAGAAAGCCCTTTTTTGTTAAAACATTATCCTTGTCTTTGTTTATGTTTTGGATTGGAACAAATTACGATAATTCGACCTCTCCTGCGGATCAATCTACATTTTTCACAAATTTTACGAACAGAGGCTGCTACTTTCATATTTATGACTCCTTAACTGAATGTTGAATCTATCTATTTATTGGAAGAAAATAGGATTTCCTTATTAACTTAAATTAACTTAAAATTGTGCCCCCTAAAAAACATATTGAAGGTCTAATAAAATTAATTGACTTATACTTCCTTTTTTTACTTTCCCAGTCGTAGACATAAGTACGTCGATTTTTTTTTTGAAACATAGTCTATATATTTTCATTCTATTTGTTTAAAGGTGTAACATACCTTCAGAGGTGATTCAGTAATTAAATCTTCATGAATTAAAGGTCGTGAGGTAGCATCGCCGGTGGTCGGGGTGTTACAAAAGATGTTAACTTTATGCTAAAATTCGAGATTGAAGAAGTATTTAGGTGTTTTGAAAAACAATAATCGATTATAATTTTGGGATTTGATATGTAGTTTTATTAGGAGTGAAGATTTTAGTTGGAGACTTAAAAGAAAATTGTGAAGTTGGGAAATATTTTGTGTTGATGAGAAAATGTGATTTTTGTGTGAAAGTGAATATACAGATCATAGTAATAAATTTTAAGGTTTGAAAAATGTCAAATTGAAATAAACATAATTTTTAATAGTTAGAATATTAGAACTCTAAGTATTTGAGTTTCTTTTTATAAGATTTTTTTGATACAAACCATCTACTAGTTTTTCAAATATTAAAATGTTGAAATTTATGTAGTTGATTGATGATTTACTCAAAATTTCAAACCATGTGAATATGTTTGTCTTTGATTGATTTTGTTAAGTAAACATTTTGTCCTACACTATTAAAAACAAAGATTTTCAAAGTTTGAACTTCTATAAGTTTGAAAAACAATTTTGAGATTTTCAAAGTGTGGCATAAATATTTTGAAAATCGCTTTCGCCAAAGTACCTAAACCAAAAATTAGTTATGAAGTTAGGGGACCTAAGAGAAAGTCAAATCCTAATTGATTTGGATAGTGGGCGATCCTAGAGTTCATTTAGGGTTTGTTTTAGAAATTTGTATTAATTAAGTCAATTGATTGGTTTAAGGTACAAGAAAATTGAGAGGTGTCGTTGGAAACGTCAAATAGGTTATGATGGTGTAGCGTAAGTTGCTTGTGTAATAAAGCGTCGTCGAGGTAAGGGCATTTTCTAACAATATTATATATGCTTGAATGCAGAGTGTGTATGTATGTATGCTCTTTGTGCTTGTGGTGAATAAAGGTGCACACGATTGTTTATGTATTTGTGTTATGAATTTTACTGACGAGAATATGTGTTGTGAATTTTATTGACGAGGATTTTACTGATAACATATATGTTATGAATTTTATTGACGAGAATATGTCTTGAGTACGCTATGTGAAAAAGTATTAAAAATTATTAGTGTTTAATGAGTATTAAAAGGAAAGTCTTTTAATAGTTGCATTTACATAATGATTGATGTGGAACAACCAGAGTATGCTCATGCATTTCATAGTTAGTGGTGACCATAATGGCCATAGTGTTAGAGGTGATCGTGATGGACCACAGTGTTAGTAGTGACCATGATGGGCCACAGTGTTAGTGGTGGTCGTGATGGGCCATGGGGTGGTTCCTTGAGTTTATTAGTCCAACTTATCCTTACGAGGATTTTGAAGTCGCGTAGGTTTGTGATAGACTGCACTCTAGTAAATCGTGTTGATTTGTGAAAGGTGGCACCTTGATAATTAGTATTGGCTTGTGAGAGGTGGTACATTTATGATTTACGCCCTCGCAAGGGTGTGGAAATTCTAGAATCATGTGCACTAGCATATAAGCATTGCATTAAGGTGTTTTTTCACACGAGTCGTGTTTATTATATATAATGATATTTATATGCATGTTTATTTATCAATTGATGTCATGCCATGTTATGCTTTTGTGCTTTGTACTTTTGTATGTTTGTTAGATCGTGACCCTCTACTATTATTCTGGGTCAGCCTTATGCCCTAGGTTCTTAGAATTTTAGTCGTGTTGGAATTGCAACTACGTTGAAGACGTGACAGAGCAATGATTTTGGATTGGTAATCGGAAGTAGTGAGGTTTGATGTCACTCGTGGATCCTCAGTAACCAGTCACCCTCAGTTAGATTAATGATCATCTTATGATTTTATTTAAGAATGTTATATATTCTCCCTTTCTTATTACAATGTTGTTGTCGCAATGAAATTTATGTATTTGAAACAATTGTAATTTTTTTTAGTCAATATGAATTGTTCGGTTGTAAGTAAGTTCGTTGTGTCGAAACCATTTTATATAATTAAAAAATTATTCTAATAATCACGTTTGGAAAATAATTTTACAATTAAATATTTTACTCTAATTTAAATTACAGTACGATTATGAATATTTTATCTAAAAATGTTTAGTTGTTTAAAAAAAAATTACACTCTCGATGTTAAAAATCAGGGTATTACAGTATCAGTACAACCACAATAATCTGAAATATCACTGGTTTTTAACTTTCCTAAAGCTCTAGTAGAAGCCAAATATTTTAATCTAGAGGCAAAAACATGTCCAAGGAGAGAATGCAATAAACAAAAACTAAAAGACGAAGAATTCAAGCAAAACTAGATAATAAGTCATTAGTAGTTGTTGAGGTTGTAGTATATGGGACTCGTAGGTCATTCAAAACATAAAGTCCCCCTTGTCTATGGCATGTCCCAATCAGCCTCCCAAAATGTGGATCCTGCATACAACAAGAAGTGGAAGAAAATATAACTAAATAACTGAAATCACATATTTGACTAAGAGAAGCAAGACTCAAAGTGAGATAAGGAATATAATAAATATCAGAAAAAGACAAGTTAGGTGTGGAGATAAAACTAATTCCTACTAATGGCATATGAGTACCATCAACAATCATAACTGACATAGACGAGGTAGGATTCACAGACACAAAATATTTATCATCATATGTCATATGATGAGATGCTCCAAAATCAAGAATCTATATGGAAGGAGATATAGCTAACATACTAGAGGAGTTCAATCCTTTAGAAGTTGTGGCAAGAAGTTTTTGAAGTTGTTATGCAATATCAGATGTTTGGGATGCAGTCTTAGATGAGTATAAAGAACCAAAACGAGAGCCAATGGTAGGAGGAGCAGAAGCAACAACATTAGACAATGGCCCCCTAAAATTATTCTTACGTGCTCTCCCTCATTTTCGACAATGTGCTTTACAATGACCTTTTTCTTTCCAAAATGCACATTCATCATTACCAAACCCAACCCTCCCTTGAGATTTTCCTTTTTGAACAGGAGCAACAAAAGCAGATGGGTGACTTGAGTGAATTCCCTTGTCTAACACAGTAGAATAAGTCATAAGTCTGATTTCTTCTGTCAACAATTCACTAACTACTGATTCAACAATAGGAAGAGAGGAACGATTCAAAATAACCCCCCCTCCCCCCCACAAAGGCCTCAAAATCATCACGAATAGCCATCAGAAACCAATCCAGACCTTGCTCCTCTCTCTGATCAATGTATGCTTTGACAACTTTTAACTCAGTTGAATCCATAACAGTCAATTAATCCCACAAATTAGTCATTATCGAATAGATTCCTGAATGGTCATATGGTTCTGTTTAAGGGCCCTAATATGATCTCTTTAGCAATATCATATTTTTCTAGTTGCACTCCTATAGACAACTAAACAGAATTATTAATCCAAGTAATGATTTTTGAATTACTACATTCCAAGTTTTCAAATATTTTTCATATTTAGCTTCATTCCTTTTATCTGTAGGCTTAACAGAAGTTCCATCAACATAACCCCACATATCTTTTCCAATCAAAAATATTTTCATCACATAACGGTAAAAACTTGATAGCGTTTCAGCAAGTGTACTAAATCGTGCAAGTAATAATAAAACAGTAATACCAAGTATCGAACTCAATGATTGCGTTTTACCATCAAATTGTATTTAATTACTAAAATTATATATAAAAAAAAAATCGAATTGATTGAAATAATATTTGAAATTAACAACAGTAATTAAATTGATCATTTATTATAAGTAAAATGTCAAGGATAAGTTTCACTTTAAATCCAACCTTTGTGTCTAATTTGATCCTAGTTATTGAATTCTTTTATTGAAATATTACTGAATTCTCTTTTTATTCTTGTCCTAATGTCTTAGTGACAAATTTAAGCTTTAAGATACAAGAATTCTCTTTTTAAATTATTGCCTTTACAACAAATTTAATTGATTTCATGACCTGCACATATCCCTAGACTACAATATCATGAATTTCTCATCTCAAGTATACTTAAAGTCCACTTCCGTTTCAAAATACGAATCGTAGAACATTCTGAAGTTGATCAAATATAAAAAGCATTAAACAAGATGAGAAAATAATTCAATAAACTATTTCATATAACTAAAAATCAAATTAAAAAAAAATAAGGGTTTCATCTTGTTTCACTCATCCCTAAAAAATAGGGTTTAGTTACTCATGAGAGAGGTACAAAAGAGAGGAAATAAAGAAAAACTAAAAGAATTATTCATGAACGATTCTTGATAAAACTCCTCCAATGGTGTTAGAAACAGTCGTCTCTAAGTTTCTCTACTAAGGCACAAGTCTCCCAACTTCCCAATAGTCAAAAAGATACCTAAAAAGTGATTAAAAAAATGTGTTTCAATGGGTTGTAATGCACGCCCCGCGCCTCAAGCACATTCTGGCAGGTCTGGTGTAGAAATGCGTCTCAGGCGCTGGTTTCGCGATTCAAGCGCACAACATCTTTTGTCTCGAGCTTAGCTTTGGAGTTCGAATTTGGTTTTCGTATCTTCTTGATTTGAATCCAATTGTAGCTATGGAGATTAAATTTCATCTACACTTGATTTGAATCCAATTGGACATCTACAACTCCAGATATGGCTAAAATACTTCACACAGATCATGTTGATTTCTCACCAAAATTCAGTATTGCATGATGACTCTTCATCATATGCATATTTTCCCACTATTTTAGTCTTATTTATCCTCAATTATTAGTTAAATTAAGGATTTATTTGATATATTTTGTTGATTTTTGTTCTTTGAGTTGATAAAATGTTTTGTGTTTTTATTTCGTTGATTAAGTAGGAATTTGTCGTAATTTTACATTGCGTTTTGTTTTAGTGCATTGCTGAATTTTGGTGAGAAATCAACATGACATATGTAGAGTATTTCAGCCATATCTGGAGTTGTAGATGTTCAATTGGGGTCAAACCAAGTTCAAAGGAAAGCTACGATCCATAGCTACAACTTTCATGAAGACACCGGAACCAAATTCAGACTCGAAAGAGGAGAAACATGCAATATACGCCGGACAGCAGATGTTGAGCGCTGGAGCGCGCCCGAGCGCAAGCCAAGCGCTTTTTCCAGCATCTGCTACTGTCCAAACGCGCTGAAGCGCGTCCAAGCGCGCCTGGGGCGCGCGACCCGCACCAGCAACCATAAAAACGCAGATTTTTACTATTTTAAGCATCTTTTTCACTCTTGGGAAGTTGGGAGACTTGTGCCCCAGCATAGAAACTCAAAGACGGCCGTTTCTAACATCATTGGAGCAATTTTTATCAAGAATCATTCATGAATCCTTCTTGTAATTCTTCTCTAATCTCTATCTCTTTTATCTCTGTCATGAGTAACTAAACCCTATTTGTTAGGGATGAGTGTAACAAGATGAAACCCTTATTTTTATGATTTGATTTCTAGTTATATGAATGAGTTTATTGAATTATTTTTCTCATCTCTGTGCTTAATGCTTTTTATTGCTTGATCAACATTAAAATGTTCTATGTAACACCCCGTTTTTCAAAGCGAGGGTATATTTTTTTTAAAAAGTAATTAAAAATAAACAAAGGATTAAATCTGGAAATGCCTTTGGATAAATAATTGAGTCATTATAATTTACAAGCAGCGGAAAAGTTTCTCCAATTATAAGTCCAAAACATTTACACAACAACAAATGGTACATGGAACCCATTCAAGTAAAAAGTCAAACTGACGATATTAGTATAAGTACAGTTTTCCAAACTAAAAATACTCCAATCCAAAAAGAAGGACACCTAGTTCCTATACATCATCCTAATCTGATCATCCTACCAAAAAGCTATACACCCTGAGTATCTCCACGCGCCCCGTGAGATCCTCCTAATGTAACTGCAATCACGCGTTCCCATCTCCATTCCCGTCCGTAGGGTACGAACCGGTAGGACCGTCCTGACTCTCATCTGAGGGCAAAGCCCAGATTTCCACAATAATTGTAAAGGGTCACCAACCAGAAAATAACAGTTAACACATAGCAATTAAGTTTTTAAATGCTCAAAATAACTTTTCAACTAAGCATGCACCTTAACAGGATTTCCAATATGCGAAAAGTTCATACAATACTTTGCCAATTAAAAATGAAAGTAAAATGAAGTTCTCAATCTCCTAATTAACACATAACCAATCAAGACATGGATAAGTTAATGAGTAATCAATCATCTAACTCAAACTGAGGATTTTCACTGAGCACATCGATTGGGAAATCGATTGGGGTGAAGGTTTTTAATGAAATCGATTGGCTAATCGATTGGCTAATCGATTTTGTCCATTTGGCCAAGTCCCTGTTTACCCATCCAATTGATTGGGAAATCGATTTCCCTGATCATTTTTCCAAAAATTCATGAATTAACTCAAGTCATTCCTAATCAAGTTCACAACCTAACACTTAGCAATTCCTACGCGATTACCACGGCAAATGGGATCTCGATAACCATCATACTTACACCCAATAACCAACACATAACACTTAGCACCTTCAACGTAATTACCACGATAAATCAAAATTCAAATCACTCAATCATAAACTCAAATCAAATACGACTCGCGTGCCAAGCACCCTAATGCAATGCGTATATGCCAAAATGCATGGACTCGGAATTCCAAACCAAAACCCTCCTCGAAGGGCCGTAAATCATAATTGTACCGCCTATCGCAGGCCAAAGTACCAATTACCAAGGTGCCACCTATCACGGGTCTGCACGATTTACTAAAAAGCGTAAACCATAAACGTACTGCCTATCACGGGCCCGTATCGTTTACCAAGGTGCCACCTATCACGGGTCTGCACGATTTACTAAAAAGCGTAAACCATAAACGTACTGCCTATCACGGGCCCGTATCGTTTACCAAGGTGCCACCTATCACGGGTCTGCACGATTTACTAAAAAGCGTAAACCATAAACGTACTGCCTATCACGGGCCCGTATCGTTTACCAAGGTGCCACCTATCACGGGTCTGCACGATTTACTAAAAAGCGTAAACCATAAACGTACTGCCTATCACGGGCCCGTACCGTTTA
>NC_021164.2:16116771-16122375 GCF_000331145.2 Cicer arietinum | reverse complement strand
TATTACTTACTTTTAACAAATATCTCCAAAATATTATTAACTTTGGCTAAAAAGCCTCCGAGCCAAAATCCAAAATACACAAAAATACATAAAGCACACTTTAAAATTACGGGTCTTACATTCTACGATTTGTATTTTGAAACGGAAGTGGACTTTACGAATGCTTGAGATGAGAAATTCATGAATTTGTAGTCTAGACATAGGTGCAGGTCATGAAACCAATTAAATTAGTTGCAAAGCAATTATTTACAAGAGAATTTCTATACGGTAATGCTTAATTCTAATCTTAAATCTACTAAGGAATTAGGGGTTACTTTGGAATTAAAGGTTCTGTCACTAAGACATTAGGGCAAGAATAATAAAGAGAATTCGGTAATAATTAAATAAAGGAATTCAATAACTAGGATCAAATTAGACACCAAGGTTGGATTCGAAGTGAAACTCATCCCTGACATTTTTCTCAATTTATAAAAGATCAATTTTACTACTGCTGTCAATTTTAATTATTATTTCAATCAACTTGGGAACTTTTTGTTCAATTTTAGTAACTAAATATAATTCAATAGTAAAACGCAATCCTTGAGTTCGACACTCGGTACTACCGTTTTATTATTACTTGCAACGATTCAGTACACTTGTTGAAACGCTATCATTGCACCAAAACAAAGAAGGAACGGAAAACTACGAAAAATCTCTACTTAATCAAAGAAATAAGAACATAAACATTTCATTAGATCAAACAACTAAAATAAACAAAATATATCAAATAACTCCTTAAATTAACTAATGATTAAAGATAAATAAGACTAAAAACAATGAAAAATATGCATATATGATGAAGAGTCATCACAACCCCAAACATAATTTTTAGCTTGTCCGCAAGCAACAATTAATTTTAGATTTGGTACAATTAATAACAAACTTAAACTCAATTTCTCAAATCCCATCAAACTTAATTTACAAAGTCTCAACTACTACAAAATATTCATCATGCTCCATGGTTGCAAAATGAAAACAACACCATTTATATACTTAGCATTCATTTTTCAAGTTCAACTCTCTCTTCATACAACCTCACCAAAATTTCTCTCAAGTATTTAGCAAGTGTTATGAATTTATCACTCAAATCCTAGAACATGTATCACGCTACCATAGCCTTAAAAAAGTTCTAGTTAGCATTCACAATTGCAACAAACACATACACTTTTGGAGGGCTTTCGAATTGTAATGGGGCTTAGGTAATGGTAGGACATTTTGGAATAATAGGTTTTACTACTAGGAGTTAGGTAGACATTTTCAAATTATTCTACCACTTTTTTTTTCACATTTTCCAATTATTTTACCACTTTTTTTTTCTTCACATTTTCATCGTGGAGATTCTCAAACATTAACAAAAGTATCAAGAAGATGCTATTTATCAAAGTACACAAACTGATTTTTTTTCTTCTTCTTCTTTTTTTCTTTGTTTTGATTATTTATTTATTATATTATTTTTTAGAACTACCACCTAAAACATAAAAGGTTGCTATCCCATGAGCAATCTCAAACATAGAACTTTACCAAGATGGGATGAAATTTTTCCTACCTAACTCCAACTAAAGTGATGTAATTAAAGTCACGTCTTTGGCTTGTAATGTGCTTAGTAACCGAAAGAAAATGGCAAGGCTCAAAGGGGCTAGCAAAGGATAAAATTTGCATAGGGAAATTAGAAAGACTCAAATGACCAAACAAAACTGCATCAATGCTTACCAAGATGAGATAAAAAATTTCCTAACTAACTCTAATTAAGGTGATGTAATTAAAGTCAGGTCTTTGACTTGTAATGTGGATAGTAACCGAAAGAAAAGGGCAAGGTTCAAAGGGGCTAGCAAAAGATAAAATTTGCATAGGACAGTTAAAAAGGCTCAAACAACCAAACAAAATTGCATCAATGTATGCATAAATTACAAGTGATGCAAGTCAGAATTAGTGCAAGTTCTGAAGGGATAACCCATGTCTGGATAATCACACAACAAGGAATTAATGTGTTAAGGCTCAAAAGCTCACAACTATGATAATAAGAGAGAGTATGAATTGTCAAAATTATGTCAAGCATGACACGCAAAAAATATTTTCTTTTATTTAAAAAAAAAAAAATTGGCAAGTGAGAATTTCACAACCAAAGAGTAATCAACAGTGTATGCATTAGTGAAATAGGTCAAATTGAGCAATTACATAAGCAAGGAAATATAACAGGAAGAACACATCATCCTTCTTTTTCCTTTTGTTTATTATAAATTCCATGAACTTGATAAATAAATGATGTTGTTTCCATGCCCTTTTCAATTAGACATTGATGAACAAGACAAATCTTGAATCTCGAACTTCATCAATCTCTTCTTTTTTCTTTACCTCGTTTGTGTTCTTCTCTTGTTTATCTTCTTCTACCACAGCAAATAAGCCATCTTCAACTTCTCCTCCATTTTCTCAAACTCAACCACTTGCTCAAATAACATTTCACATTGACTTTAAAATGTTCAATTGAAACTATGTTATTCTTCATGAATTCAACCAAAATATCTATAATGTGAAAGTCTATGTCATCTGATTCATTGTATAGAATTTTAGGAGATAGAATTTGTTCACAATTGATCTATTCCATATAACACTTGTCGTCTTCTGTTTCTACAACCAATAAATCTTCATATTCTAGTTGTGCGACATAGACATCAAAACAAGTTTCATTCCTATGTCCATCTCCGGAAAAGTCACACCTAAAAGGCTGCATCTGAGGGATCTAAGGATGATCTTTTAAAAATGTATCTCTAAAAAATTGTCCTTCAATTATGCGTATTATAGCATATATAAGACAAGTATCACCCTCTTCATATAATTGTAGTAGAATATCATCATTACAATCTTACATGCTCTACCGCGATTAGTTATCTCAAACAAAGAAGAGACAAACCACTAGCACACGACATTAGCAAGCTCGACAAATAAAAACAGAAAATAAAAGAAAAATAGTTTTTTTTTTCAAAACAAAAACGAAAATTTTATTACATAACAAAAAATTTCAAATAAGTAGCTAAATTTTACCTTGATAGTGAGATGGCAATCCCCAGCAACGATGCCAAAAACTTGATAGTGTTTCAGCAAGTGTACTAAAATATTGCAAGTAATAATAAAACAGTAGTACCGATTGTCGAGATCAAGGATTGCGTTTTACCAACAAATTATATTTAATTACTAAAATTGAACAAAAAGTTTCAGAATTGATTGAAATAATATTTAAAATTAACAACAGTAATAAAATTGATCATTTATTATAAGAAAAATGTCAGAGATGAGTTTCACTTCGAATGCAACCATGGTGTCTAATTTGATCCTATTTACTGATTTCCTTTATTGAATTATTATCGAATTCTCTTTATTATTCTTGCTCTAATGTCTTATTGACATAACCTTTAATTCCAAAGTAACCTTTAATTCCTTAGTGGATTTAAGATTATAATTAAGCTTTACAGTACAAGAATTCTTTTTTTAAACTATTGCATTTGCAACAAATTTAATTGGTTTCATGACCTGCATCTATCACTAGACTACAATATCATGAATTTCTCATTTCAAGCATTCGTAAAGTCCACTTTTGTTTCAAAATACGAATCGTAGAACATTTTAAAGTTGATCAAACAATAAAAAGCATTAAGCATAGGGATGAGAAAAATAATTCAATAAACTCATTCATATAACTAGATATTAAATCAGAAAAATACGGGTTTCATCTTGTTTCACTCGTCCCTAACAAATAGGGTTTAGTTACTCATGACAAAGATATAAAAGATGTGGATTAAAGAAGAATTACAAAAAATATTCATGAACGATTCTTGATAAAACTCCTCCAATGGTGTTAGTAACAGTCGTCTCTAGGTTTCTCTAATAGGACACAAGTCTACCAACTTCCCAATAGTAAAAAAGATATCTAAAAAGTGATTAAAAAGACGTGTTTTAATGTGTTCTGATGTGCGTCGCGCGTCAAGCGCATTCTGGCAGGTCTGGTGATGAAATGCATCTCAGGCGCTGACTTTGTGCTTCAAGCGCGCAACATCTTATGTTTGGAATTTAGTGTATTTATATGCTCTTTTTATTCCGAATTCGGTTTTGGTATCTTCATGAAAGTTGTAGATATGCATCTTAGCTTTCATTTTCACTTGGTTTGACTCCAATTGGACATCTACAACTCTAGTTTGGCTAAAATACGCCACATATGTCGTGTTAATTACTCACCAAAATCAGTACTATACCAAAACAAAGAAGCAACACAAAACTACGAAAAATCTCTACTTAATCAAGGAAATAAGAACATAAATATTTCATTAAATCCATAAACTAAAATGAACAAAATATATCAAATAACTCCATAAATTAACTAATGATTAAAGATAAATAAGACTAAAAACAATGAAAAATATGCATATGATGAAAAGTTGACAAAGGTGGACACTAATAGCTTGAAGAGAATCATCCTTAGCACCAATCATAACAAATAATGACAGAAAATTACGACAAACACCATCAACGAGACAAAATAAATTAGGGATAACTTGTCAATAGTAGAGTCCACCAAGAACCAAAGGTGACTTTCCCGGGGTACAATGTCGACTCGCAAAGAGCCTACAAAATTGTACTGGAAATAGAAGGGCAAAACCACGCCGGAAACCGAAAAGAAGAATCGCGGGAGAGACAAAAGAGCAGAACCGCACCAGAAACAGATGAAGTAAATCGGTATCGGCCGCAAAACGGGTCGCATAAGATGTGGACCACTTTATAGTAGATCCAAAAATCAATCAAAGTTCTTTGATACCATGTTAACAATGATAAACATAGAAAGGAGGAAGATGCAGAGATAAGGATGACATATAACTCGCCAGGGTTTCATAAGCCAAATGAACTACAACCTTAATGTGATAGGGTTACAATAAATATATATACAAGATAATAGAAAAGTCTAAAATACGCTTACTACTTATATATAATAATATTATCTAATAGTTATGACGTCGCTTCTAGAACCATCTGACATCGATACACTTATAGTGACTCGTCCAAAGGCGAAACCACGTGATATTCGAACCTCCCACCCTACCAAAACTTTGAATCTTTAAAACCTCCGAAACCAAAAAGTAAGACAGTTTTCGAAAGTCTTCTTGGGGTTGAAAGTTTCGAAGCACATTTTGTCCAGAAAATATCAAACTTTCGAAACTTTCGTTAAACATGAAAGTTTCGAAACACAGCTTTTCGAAAGTTTCCTTGAGGTTGAAAGTTTCAAAGGACATTTTTTCCAAGAAATATCAAACTTTCGGAACTTTTGTTCAACATGATAGTTTCAAAACATGAAACTTTCGAAAGTTTCGAGCAATGCGAAAGTTTCGAAATGAAACTTATTCGAACATTTTGAAAATTTCGAAACATGAGGTTTCGAATGTTTGGTATATATGGAAACATCAAATTTCAAAAGTTTGAGAAACGAAAGTTCCGAAATGCATTTTTTTAATAATAAATAATAATAAATTAATAGTAATAAATAATAATAAATTTATAGTAATAAATAGTAATAAATTAATA
>NC_021164.2:16100810-16115943 GCF_000331145.2 Cicer arietinum | reverse complement strand
TCCAAGAAATATCAAACTTTCGGAACTTTTGTTCAACATGAAAGTTTCGAAACATGAAACTTTCGAAAGTTTCGAGCAATGCGAAAGTTTCGAAATGAAACTTATTCGAACATTTTGAAAATTTCGAAACATGAGGTTTCGAATGTTTGGTATATATGGAAACATCAAATTTCAAAAGTTTGAGAAACGAAAGTTCCGAAATGCATTTTTTTAATAATAAATAATAATAAATTAATAGTAATAAATAATAATAAATTTATAGTAATAAATAGTAAAAATTAATACTAATAAATAGTAATAAATTAATACTAATAAATAGCAATAAATTTCATACTTAATTTAAAAAATAGTAATAAATTTATTTAATAATAATATTATAAATTTATTTTTTAAAATAAAATTTTAATTATAAATTGAAACTTTCGTAAATTTCAAATATTTTGAAATTTTTGAAATTGAATTACTTCGAAAATTTGGAAGTTTCGAAATGTGTTTCAAAAATTTGAAAGTTTCGAGCATTACGTTTCGGAAGTTTCAAATTCATCAAAACTTTCGAAAGTTTTGATGTTTTCTGGAAAATTAAATTTTGAAAATTTCAAATTTAACAAAACTTTCGAAAATATTAAAAAAAAATTATTATTTTGAAAGTTTGTAATTTTTGAAAGTAGGGATGAAAAATAGAGTGGCAATTTTTTTATTGATTTTATACAAAAGAAAAAAGGACAAAATGGTCTTTATGAAAAAATGGGGGGGTGGGAGGTAAAAGTGGGGGGTGCACGGTACAATTCCGTTTCATTGATGATTATGTACCAACCCATGTGACTACAATTTCCCTCTAGAAGTTAACAATAGCATTGAGAAAGTTTTACCTGTATCCCCGTTTCTATACTTATACTCTATAATTTTATAAAAGCCAATTATATCCTCAATTTTGTTTTTACTATTTTACTAATATAAAGTTTTTTTATTTTTTTTTTATTTTATCTTTTATGGAGCATGAAAAAAGATTTCCGGTAGATAAAAGTTTTTTGATAATTTTCCAAAAACTTTTTTGAAAAATTTCGGTACACACCTTACTTCCGGAAAACTTTACAAAAGATTTATGATACAAAAGTGAAAAAATTGTACTATCGAAAAACTTCATTGAAAAGATTTCCACTACATAAGGTGTTTACGAAAAAATTTCTAAGAAAGATTTCGGTACATACAATTGTTTTAAAAAAATAATTTTTTTTTTAATTATTTTTATAAATGTTAACAGATATGAATAAATCTCTACTATTATTGGATAAAACATGCGCTCATACTATAAATATTTTTTGACACCGGTCATATATGAATAATGATAATTAATATTAATATAATAAAAATATATTATTGCATTGCCGAAAAAACTTTCTTCAACTTTTTTGGTACACACTATTTTTTTAATATACTATAAATAATTATTAATACACCATAAATATACCATAAGAATTAATAATTAATAATTAATAATTAATAATTAATACATCATATGTTGTCGAAAATCCATTACAGAGAAGAGAAGATTCAAAGTCACCTATTCTTTCTACAGCTTTACTTTTACCGTCTCTACCTCTAACCCAAATCAAACAACTACCGAAAACCTTGTTGATGAAGTTTTACGGTGACATCCAAAAATGTCACATTGAAGTTTGTTGATAATAATTTTATGGAAAAGTTAAAATGTTGAAATGAAAAAATAAAAAATAGTAATTTTTTATATACAAGGGTATTTTGATATTTTCCTTTACTTTTTGGAATACATAGGTAAACGAGAGGGTATCCAGTAAAATTTTCTAGCATTGACGGATGAATTAGCCTTAGTTGAACTCCACGGAAGCAACTTCAAATATAGAACAACGGTACACCTACACCTACATGTTTTGATTCGATAAGGTCACTAGGACCTCACGAGTCACGACGGTTTCTGTATTTTTGGAAATGTAACCATTTTAGCTTGCTAAGCTCAACACCTTCATAGATTGAAGCACGTGTTTGTTATTATTGACTTTGATGTTCACCACGAGATTGGAACAAATAATGCATTTTACGGTGACCCATACCTAAATTTACTCCCCTTTCATAAAGATGGAAGTCATGATCCAGTTCATAGTGGTATATCCTCAACTGATTTTTTAACGTTGAGGGAGACTCAAATTTCCTTTCAATTGTTATGGAACTTTTGGGAAGACTTGACATAGGAGCATTAAGTAAGGGAAATGTTTTGCAGGATTTATTTCTTTTATTTTCAAGTTGACAAATACTACTACCATAGTAACCAAAGGAGATAAAATAAGGGATATCTTAATATGAGCCCGTAACTTTCTTTGATTGAGTCGTGATTGATGAGGGCTTATTTCCTATACAGCACCAGGGTTGAAACTATGGAAAATGTTCAAAGGTTTGAAATTAGCTTATCAAATTCCCAACCATGGGATCTTGGAGGAAGCCATTCGCAACTCAATGACTATTGCACCGAGGAATTTGCAGCTTCTTGTTTGTCACTATCATTATTGCAGACTTTTCAAAGTTGTCGCAACAGTTGTTTTATATCAAGCAACAAAAACCTCCCTTCTAATCTGAGGGTTGTGACATGAAAACATTTATCAACTAGCACTTTTTATCTGCCTTGAGGGCAAGGAAATTTTTAACAGGTGATATTGTCCAAGGCTCACTTAAAGTTATCCATAAGAGAAGAGTTAGTTATAAGGGGTAGTGGAGAGAGAGGGAAGTTATCTTTCATCATATTTTCAGTTACAACTTTTTGAAGGTTTTGGCTGAGAAATATTTTTCTTTTGAAGGAGCATTGTTCTATGGACAAGAGGATCTCATTCTATTATATTTTCCTACAATATTTATCTTCCATTATGGATGTTAATTTCATCTTTTCTACATTTTATGATGATGGGTTCACATCATATCTGAAAACAATAAGGAGAAGTGTTGAGAAATATTAAATCTTAGTGAGTACTAGGGGACGGCATGAAAGTAGTATCAATCAAAAAAAAATTAATGTATTGTGTAAAATAAGGTAAAATAAAATAAAAAATTTCATACCGTAATAATCAATAAAATAAGTGAATATTTTATCGATTCTCTTTATACATGAGTTGCCTAAGAGGATATGATCAATGAGTAAGGTAGGTCATAATACATATGAAAATCCTAGCTTTACCTTGAAGAACATAAATTATATAATCCTTTGTAATTTGACAACTTTATACTAGATCTCTAAGTCGTGAGTTTTAACCCCCCCTAATTTAAATCAAAGTTTAAAAATATTAAAATACAGCTAAGTTTTCAAATTTAAGATGATTTCAAAGTAAAATAAATTGTGAAGTTCAAGAATAAAATTTAAAAAAAAAAAAAAACTTATTTGAATAAAACACTTATTTATTGAAGTATACAACTATTTATTTATAATTATTTGCATACATTATTCAAAGGATAAGAATAGACCTACATAAACAAATAATATAAATTAAATTAAAAGAATCATAAAGTAGAGACTATGACTCTTATCTGGTATTACGATTTCACTCTCACTACGCGAAAAACTGTATTTTACAACGCTTTTTTTAATCCATTTACAGCGCTTTTTCAAAAAAACAAGCGTTGTGGACTCGAGTGCTGTAAATGATACAACAGCGCTTTTAAAAAAGCGCTATAAAACATGTAAATATAACGCGCGCTTGTTATGCACATTTTACAGCGCTTCTTCAAAAAAGCGCTGTAACATGCACCCCATTATATGAGTTATGGGTCTGCTTTTAGAGCGCTTTTTAACACAAGCGCTGTAAAATGCCCACCCATAATTTTCATATTATGGGTCTGTATTTTACAGCGCTTTCTCTACAAAGCGCTGTAAAATGCTCACCCATAATTTTCATATTATGGGTCTGCATTTTACAACGCTTTCTCACGAAAGCGCTGTAAAATGTACACCATTAAAGCGCTTTACAACAACCTTTTACAGTGCTTTTTAAAAAAAGCGCTGCAAAATGTGTGTGTTTTTTTTTTTAAACGCTGTAAATTATTTATTTGAAATGAAAAGCGCTTTTTCGCTTTTTATGGCATTTTTTTTAGAAAGCGTTGTCTTTTATCTTTGTATCCAAAATTATTTTGATCCAAAATCACTTCACAATCAGTGCACACAACAACAAAACATATTCAAATACCATAAGCAGTTCACACAATCAGAAATCAGAACTCTGTAACTTAATTAACATATATGTAACTCTGTAACTCTGTAATTTACAACCTAATTAACTACATTCAGATACATATATACAACCTAATTTACAACCTAATTAACTACATTCAGATACATATATATATATATAACCTAATTTACAACCTAAACTACATTCAGATCCATATGCATGTTCATATATTGTGTCCTATGATCATTTACATATAATAACTAACAGAATATACATAATATGCACTAGCTACCATATAATATTCAGATCCCTTGCCCAGCAACAAGCTATTTCCCAGAAAATCAAATAATTTGCATGTCAAGCACATACTGACACCAGTCTTCCGAGAAGATCGTACATTTGCTCCTTTTCGAGGTATTCAATATACTCATCTCCAAAGATGTCTTGATTCATTTGTACAATGGGCGAATCGTTGCTGCTGCCCATGTTCCTTTTTATTTGGATGTCAAGACACGCCCCGTATTTACCAAGGCGTGGCTGACTTTTATTAGGAGCAGCAGCAGCAGCGACCGATTTTCCCCGATCCAGATTTTTTGTTGCTGCAAGTTTTGCAGCTTTATTACCCTCCAGCCTTTGTAGTTTGGCAGCCCTATTAACCTCCAATTTTTGAGGTCTGCTGCCTTTTTTTGGCTGTAGGGGTGGTTTATTTATTTGGACCTACAAAAATGAGGTAAAATGTTAGTTTATTGAATCTGAAAAAATAAAAAACCTTAGGCAATAAATGTGACAAACCTTTTCGGGAGATGTAACTGATTTGTCCTTGGGAATCTTTTTTTCGAGGGCAACAAGGTGTGTGGGCCATGCCACGTAACTGCCAATAGCGTCGCTTAAGAACTTCATATCTCCATCGTTGTCCGGTATGGGCAACGGTGCAGTTGGTTCGAAAGCAACCGTAGGCGATACTTTGACATGGCCCGCGGGGATCGGAATATTGTGCAATACTTCTCCCGAAGTATTGTGCAATATTCCTTTTCCCACCTTCCGTTGAGTCGGCGAGGACAAGTATAGGACACATGTAGTGACACCCTACATCAATAGTTAAAACATAAGTACAGTTAATATATAAGTTTGTTTAATACATAAGTAATTACATAAGCAAGTAAGTAGTAAGTAATTAATTACCTCGGGAATACTCTTCAAACCGACGTTGCAACTCCCGGTTTCACTCTCCATTTGTATTTCAGGTTGGAGCTGAACCGGAAGTTGCTTGTCTTTATTCGTATTCACCAAGAGTGCCACTTGCTCCGATAAGATTCTGAGCTTCTCTAATACTTCCTCGTTGGAAGGTTTTTGGCGCTTCTCTTGAGGAAAAAAGCTTTTGGGAGTTACGCCAAATCCTTTCCCCCTCACTCGACCGGAATACTCAGGGACATTAAACACTTTCCCAAGAATGTCCCTGCACGTATCCTTGTTGCCCTCTTGAGTTTCAGAACTTTGTTCAATAGTTTCCTAAAATACATGTAACATTAAAAAGATAAGTTCAATAGCATTTTTAAAATACAATATTAAAAAATATTAAAGTGATAATATACTTACACAAAGTTCTACAACTTTCTTGACATTTTCATTATCAACCACTCCTTCTTTGTTAACACGCGCTTCCTTCCATAAGATATGACGACCCAAGGGTTGATCGGCTTGGGTGTCTTTTCTCTATTCGTTAAAATCATAAACAAAATAATACAAATTAGTTACACACTATAGTTTATAATACAAATTACAAGTGATGTTTAATTACTTACAATTTTTTGTTCAAGGCGTGCATATCCCATACGTGATTTCTTGTATGGGTGTTTTGGGTTGCTTGCCCGTTCGCGATTTGCCTTACTAATATTCTATATAAAAAAAAAATAGCAATTGTGTAAAAATTTAAAATACGCTACGAATATGAATAATAAAACACAAATGCTAATAAATTAATCACTTACGACAAACGCCGGGTCAGAACGTTTGGAAACAAATGCACTCCATTCATCCTTTGATATATAATGTTGATATATCTTTGGAGGTTCAGCATTTGTGTTTCCTTCTCTATCTTTTAGATAGAAATTTGAGAGATGGGATCTAAATCCACGATGGATTTTCCCAGCAACTCTCAAAACATATGACTTTCGTTCCTCATCAAGAACAAAAGTGGTCTGCAATGAAAACAATTATAAGTAATGTATTTTACAGAAAAAAAATTATAAATGACAAAAGAGTAGATCAAAATATTTACTTGAATGTCATTCCAGATGATATCTTTGGCATCCTTCAACGCCTTATCTCTCCAGTTGTCTATTGTTATTGGGACATTTTGACGAACAACAGCCCCAATGTAGCTTACAAACATGGAGCTGTTGGGGTCAACTGGCTGACCACTCTCGTTCCAGCCAACCTAATAAACTCATATAGTAAGTACATGCCCTAAACCCTAAAAAAAGATAAAAAAACACACAGCAAACAGAGTATATATAGTATACCTCAAATTTAATGCCACTGCTCCGTGCTTTAATCACCCTTTGCATGATAGTTGCACCACGTTTGACTTCTTTTTCGTAAGTCTTAGAGGTGCCAACTTCTTCATTTTGAACTTCTAAATCTTTGTTTGTATCCATTTAACTACAACAAGTTCAACATGCACTTTAGTATAACATCAACAAGCTCAACATGGATCATGCATTATTATAAACAAACTCAACATGTATCAGTATATCTTAAAAAAGCTCAACATGCATTCTAATGATTACAAAAATTTAATAACATCAATACCTGAATAATGATGGTTCGAAGAAAGACGAAATGCAAAGAAAAGAGGGTTTGCAGAAAGTTCACAGAAATATGGTTCACAGAAATACGGTTTGAAGAAATACGTAATGAGGGTTACGTATTTCAATGAAAATATATTGTGTGAAATGGGAGAGATGATCTTGGATGGAAATAAGGTTCGAAATGAAGGAGATGATCGTGGAAATAAGGTTCGTAAAGGACGGGATGATAGGGTTTGCAAAAGAAGAGAAGAAATGAAGGTTGAGATGAAGGTTACGTAATGAAGAGGAAACTGAAGAGGTAACTGTTATATATACGTAACACTTTTACAGCGCTTTTTATAAGCCTTTTACAGCGCTTATTTTGTAAAGCGCTCTAAAAGGCTTCTTTAGTTAAATTTTTAAAAGGCTCTTTTACAGCGCTTTTTTCAAATAAGCGCTGTAAAAGACCTCCGTGTGTTATTATGTTATTTGAATGCCTTTTACAGCGCTTTTTTCAAATAAGCGCTGTAAAAGACCTCCGTGTGTTATTATGTTATTTGAATGCCTTTTACAGCGCTTTTTTCAAATAAGCGCTGTAAAAGACCTCCGTGTGTTATTATGTTATATGAATGCCTTTTACAGCGCTTTCACACATAAGCGCTCTAAAAGGCTTCTTTAGTTAAATTTTTAAAAGGCTCTTTTACAGCGCTTTTTTCAAATAAGCGCTGTAAAAGACCTCCGTGTGTTATTATGTTATATGAATGCCTTTTACAGCGCTTTCACACATAAGCGCTCTAAAAGGCTTCTTTAGTTAAATTTTTAAAAGGCTCTTTTACAGCGCTTTTTTCAAATAAGCGCTGTAAAAGACCTCCGTGTGTTATTATGTTATTTGAATGCCTTTTACAGCGCTTTTACACATAAGCGCTCTAAAATGTCTCTTTATGTTAATTTTAAGAGGCTCTTTTACAGCGCTTTTCCCAAATAAGCGCTGTAAAAGACCTCCGTGTGTTATTATGTTATATGAATGTTTTTTAAAGCCTTTTACAGCGCTTTTCCACATAAGCGCTCTAAAATGTCTCTTTATGTTAATTTTAAAAGGCTCTTTTACAGCGCTTTTTCCAAATAAGCGCTGTAAAAGGCCTTATTGTTTTTGTGTTTTGTTATGTTATGTTATTTTTTAAACAAGCTCAACATGCATGCAAAACCCACATAGTAGTAACTGGTCACCACAAAAATCCCTTCCTCTTCACCAAACTCTTCTCCTTTTATGCATCTTCTTCACAAACATCAAAGCTTACTCTTTCACAATTCAATCTCCACCTCAACACCCTTTTTATCTCTTTACATTCTCTTTCCTTCTTAAATCGAAACTTAATTGGTATTCAGGATCATTGCCATGTTGCGAAAAATGGGTTTGTGTCTGGTGTTTTTGGGGATTCCCATGATGCGTACAAGGTGTTTGAAGAAATGGGTTTGTGTCTGATGTTTTTTGGATTCCCATGATGCGTACAAGGTGTTTGAAGAAATGGGTTTGTGTCTGATGTTTTTTGGATTCCCATGATGCGTACAAGGTGTTTGAAGAAATTAGGTGTCTGATGAATATTATTTTTAAAGCTTTTTTACAGCGCTTTGTCAAATAAGCGCTGTAAAATGTCTTTTTTACTCACTTTCAAAAGAGTCGTTTACAGCGCTTTGTGTGAAAAGCGCTGTAAAAGGTATAAAACACTCATTATTTTATTTTTAAAAGGATCTTTTACAGCGCTTTTTAAGATAAGCGCTGTAAAATGTCTCTTTATTTTATTTTTGTGTTTGGTTTATTTGGGTTGGGATGACATTAAAAACATTTTTATCATTGTTTATTGGATTAAAAATATTGTTATCATTGTCTTTATCACAATACTTTAGGAGATGATGAATTATTAGAAATGAGTATTCTGAAGAATCTATATATATATATGCACTGAGCAAAAGAGAATCTCTCTATTCAGTTCAGTTCAGTTCATGTAAATTACTAATTTATATTCAGTTCAGTTCATGTAAATCAAGCTAAATATAAAACACTCATTGTTACATGAACTTGGTATAAAACACTCAAATCAAGCTAAATATAAGCAGAAAATAAATTAATCAGAAAATAAATTAATCAGAACTTAGTATAAAACACTCAATTCAGATTACATGCATATTTACAATAACACAGTTCAGATTACATGCATAGCTTATATAAAACAATTAAACATATATATACATTAAGATGCCCTTCTTCTTTTCCTGGTGACATTCACATTTGTTTGTCCATTTACAATACGAAACGATGGATTAATCCAAATTCCCTCATCATGATCATCTCTAAGATATAAACCATCATCAGTTGAATCAATTTCATGTGGTTGTTGTGATGTTGCAAATAAAAGATCATTACCAACATCTTCATCATTATTGTTATCATCACTTATTTTATTGGTCGATAGGACAACAGACCATTTATCATTAGAAGGATCAGTGACATAAAACACTTGTTGAGCTTGCGACGCTAAAATAAAAGGCTCGTCTTTGTATCCCACCCTATTAAAATCGACAAGCAAGAATCCTGACTCATCAATCCGAACGCCATTATTATTATCGACCCACTTGCAACCAAATATGGGAACACGAAACATTGTGTAGTCTAACTCCCATATGCGCTCGATAACCCCAAAATATGATAGATTTGCATATATTGGGTTTTTGTCTTTTGCACTTGAGACATGCATCGCTTCAGCTACGAGAGTGACTCCACTATTTTGCATAGTGGTCTGATCATCTTGTTCTTTGGTATAAAATGTGTAGCCGTTAATAACATAACCAGTGTAAGAAAAGACATGTAAGCTCGGACCATTTGCTAGCCACCTCAATCTATTTGAAATTGATCCGGGGTCTATATCAAATTTTGACATTATGTGATTTTTTAACCATGTTACAAAACTTCGATTGTGCTCTCGAGTTATCCAATTTTGATTCCTATTCATGTTCAAACGAGATAACTGATCAATGTGTATTGTAACATACGGTTGAACCTCATCATCATTGTGCAGAACATACAATTGTGCCTGCTCCCATTCTGTCCTTGATATAGTCAGTAGTCTCCTTCCAGTTATCCCTTCTCCTGATAGTCTTCCCGAATGACGAGACATGGGAAGCCCTATGGATTCAACATTGGACAGATATTCAGTACAAAATTCAGCAGCCTCTTCAACAATGTATCGTTCAGCAATACAACCTTCTGGTCGACTTCTACTTTTTACGTACCCTTTTAATATTTTCATATATCGTTCTATCGGATACATCCATCTCATATAAGCTGGCCCACAAAGTTGTGTCTCCTTAACCAGATGAACAGTAAGGTGAACCATTATATCAAAAAACGATGGTGGGAAATACATTTCAAGCTCACACAAAGTAACAACAATTTCCCTCTGCAATGTCGGTAATTTCTGAGGGTCGATCACTTTACTACAAATTTCCCTGAAGAAGAAACATAATCTAGTTAAGGCTAGTCGAACTTTTTCAGGTAAAATGGAACGTATACCTATTGGTAGCAAATGCTCCATTATAATATGACAATCATGGGTCTTCAAACCTTTTAACTTGAGGTCTTTCATACAAACCAAATTTTTAATGTTCGAAGAGTATCCTTCTGGAACTTTAACTTCGTGTAGAAATTTACATAAAACAATTTTTTCCTTTCTAGATAGAGTATGAGCGGCTGGAGGTAGATATGTGCGATTTCCTTTCTTTACTGGAGCCAGTTCATTTCTTATTCCCATATCGACCAAGTCCAATCTTGCATTGACGCCATCTTTAGACTTTCCTGGAACATTGAGTAACGTACCAATAACACTTTCAAATACATTTTTCTCAATATGCATCACATCGAGGAAATGTCTTACATACAATGACTTCCAATATGGCAATTCAAAGAAAATTGACTTTTTCTTCCACCCAGTTTTCACCAGCTCTCCCGCAAAAGGTTTGCCAAATTTATTGGTCAAACCTTGTACTTTTTCAAGTATTTGATATCCAGTCGGTGCTAAAGGAGCTTTACCTTCCTCTGATTTTCCATTGAATGCATTTCTCCACCCACGATACTGATGACTATAAGGTAAAAATCTACGATGTCCAAGAAACACATTCTTCTTACAATGTTTCAACCGCATCCAATTTGTACTCTCTTCACATATAGGACATGCACACTGACCTTTAATGCTATATCCTGATAAATTACCATATGCTGGAAAATCATTAATTGTGCCGAACAACATAGCCCTCAAATTGAAACATTCTTTCTTATACCCATCATAAACTTCCACACCTGTCTCCCACATACTTTTTAAATTTTCGATTAGAGGAGTCAAGTATACGTCGATATCATTCCCCGGTTGTTTGGGTCCAGAAATTAACAGAGACAACATCATAAACTTACGCTTCATACATAACCATGGAGGTAGGTTATATATTACCAAAATCACAGGCCACGTGCTATGTGAGATGCTTTGAAGACCATGTGGATTCATTCCATCAGTAGAAAGTGCAAGTCTTAGATTTCTTGACTCTATCCCGAATTCAGGATACTCGTGATCAATTTTTGCCCATTGTGGGGAATCTGCAGGGTGTCGAAACATTCCATCTCTAATTCTTTCATCTGCATGCCATGTCAAGTGTTTTGAATCTTCTTCACTGCGATACATGCGCCTAAATCTTGGTATTATAGGAAAATACCACACGACTTTTGCTGGAGTAGATTCTTTCTTCTTATATCGAGAGACATTGCATTTCGGACACGCCTTAAGTAGTTCATATTCGTTTCGAAATAAAATGCAATCGTTAGGACACGCATGAATCCTTTCGTAACTCATTCCAATAGAACACAAAATCCGTTTAGCCTCGTAGGTTCGACTGGGAAGTTCATTATCATCTGGCAACATATCTTTTATGAGTGTTAATAATTCTGTAAAGCTTTTATCAGACCATCCATTACTCGCTTTTAAGTTGTACAACTTTAATATCGCTGACAGTCTTGTGAATTTAGTACAACCATTATATAATTCTTTCTCTGCATCACTCAACAAACTTTCAAACATTTTAGGACAATCTCGAAGATCTTCTTCAACTGCTTTTGCAATCTCATCAACTCGGTCCGGCTCATATGTATCTGTATCGAAGTCAGTTGAAGCATATGTCGAACTATTCTCAAAATTAATGTTTCCTTTTTTTTTCTCACCATGTCTTATCCAACATGTGTAGCTTTGATCAATTCCATTACATACTAGATGTCCTTCTAATTCATCTTCTCTAACACGTTTTCCAAAACAACATTTTAAACAAGGACAAACTACTCTATTTGGATCTTTTGCATTCTTCACTGCAAACTCAACAAACTCCTTCACTCCAATTTCATACTCTTTTGACAATCGATTGGCTGAAATCCATTTCCTATCCATATTATACCACCTATATAAATGCAGTAACAAAAATAATAAGCTTTCAAAACATATCAACAAGTTTCAAAAAGAAACCAATATCAACTAACAATTTCAAAACAGAACAGATCATGTGGTATGAGTTTTTGACCATTTTTGACAATTTCAAAACATAACAGATCATGTGTAGAAGAGATTTAATATATATATATATAACAATTTTTAGTAGATTTAATATATATATAACAAAACATAACAGATCATGTGTAAAAAATACCTGAGACAACGTAGATGGCCGCACAGTACGTAGAGGATATTAGGGTTCCCAACGTATATAATTATTTGAAAGATGTAGAGGATATGAGGGTTTCCAACGTATATAATTATTTGAAAGATGTAGTTTACAGTGCTTGTGAAAAAAGCGTTGTAATAGGTAGTTAAATTCAATGAAAGCGCATGTATTTTACAGCGCTTGTGAAAAAAGCGATGTATTAGGTAGTTCAAATATTTGGAAGTGCATGTGTTTACAGCGCTTGTGAAAAAAACGCTGTAAATGATACGCGAAAGCGCTTCATTTTACAGCGCTTTTATGACAAGCGCTGTAAACGCCTTATAACGTTATGCGCAAACGTTATATGACCTACAACAGCGCTTGTTTTACAGCGCTTGTGAACAAAAGCGTTGTAAAATGCTCCATTATTTTTAAAATATAATTACAACAGCGCTTGTGTTTAGCAAGCGCTGTAAAATGGGCGCTATTAAATGTCATTTTTGGTGTAGTGTCTACATTAAATAGCTAAGGAGTAATTCAGATATACTCTTTTAGTTCTTCAATGCTAACATATAGAAAACATCACCCTAACAACATAGCGAGTTATGAAAACTCAATAACATATAATTTATAAAATAATTTAAAAATATTTTTCAGCTACGTCGGTGTGTTAAAAATGGAAACTCCTCTCAGTAATAATTCTTTAAAACAGCATCATAATATAAGATAAAATTTGCATTCTTTAACCAAAGTTTTGCACTATACACTTTATTGTACATATGTATATATTTATATATGAACTACATTTGAAATCTTTAAGTTATTGAATTAATCCGCTCAAATGTGAGTCACCTTGGAGATATTAGTCTATTAGTAAGGTATATCAGACGTTATGACCGCAAAAGGCGTTCCACTTGTTATTCCCTTACTAGTCCTAGTCCTCCTTTATTAAAGAATATTTCTCCCGTGTAGAAAAGCATACAATGAACTCATCATATATTTGTTAACTTATTCTTAAAACTTATATATGTAAACTTATATAGGCATACATATATATAATCACAAGTTAAATGGAAAGTATTAATCATAAAAATATACTAACATACATAACTACACAATAATAGTACAATCAACTTACAACTATAACAATGAAAACAACAATTTCACATCAAGTTCCTACAAAATGCGACATCAAATTTTAAGATCATTCCTAGAAGAATTAGAAGTAATTGATGATGGTTTTAATTTCCTAATTGATGTGATAAACTTTAGGGGATCGAAACCAAGCCAAAACAGTCAAGGAAACATTTAAATCACAGTCCCAAACTTGGTAAAATTCGCTCAACGAAAATCAAATTAGCTAAGTGAATCTGAAACAGAAAGAAACTCATTTCCAGATAGAAAAATTTGCTCAACTAATTTAAATTTGTTCAACAAATTTGATAGGACGCAAAATTTTGTTTTATGAATTTCAACGTAATCCCTTGCCATTCTAACTCTCAAAACCCCATTTAATCATCAATTAAATTAAGGAAACGTTACATTGCAACCCATATCAAAGCACAACACTCAAATTCAAATAATCTGTAGATACAAATTCACTAAGAAACATATAAACCTTTACAATAAAATTCTAGAAACAAACAACTTCTAACACACTCTAGAGAGATATTGAGTTGGGGTTTTCAATGTTACCTCAAAGATAAGATAGATACCAAGCTTGCTTTCTACATTCCTTCACTTGAAAGATAATACAAATATTTAGTCCTAGTGATAAAACAATAAAACAAATTATTTAGTCCTAGTGATATAATTTCTAATGCAATAAAACAATCATGCTAGTAAGACTTCTAGTACAATTATGTAATCCATTTTCCCAAAAACATCTCAACTCATAAATAACCTTGAAAGATAATACAAATATTTAGTCCTAGTGATAATAAATAGAATGCTAAAAATATAAAATAATAACTATTAACAATAAGATGAATAAATTGATCACATAATGTTTGGAGTGTACATAAGTTATTTGAGAGATACTAGTATATATATGCAAGAGGTGGGTTAGAAGTCATAACCGCGAGAGACGTCCCTACTTGTTATTCCGTTGCAATTTTCCTTCCTCTCCAAAGAACAATTCGTCTTTTTCTAAGGGAACATTAGGCAATACGATGTTGTGGATCCAAGTTTTTGGTGGCTCGCACAAGAAGATTGTTGGCCTAGGTCAAGGCTACCATCGAAAAACCAACTACAAGTAGTCCTATGTCAAATTGGTTGAATTCCAGGACCGTAGTTTGGGGGTGCAAACTATTTAAGTACAATTAATAATATAACTATATATATATATAACTATATATATATATATATATATATAGATATATATATATATATATATATATATATATATATATATAAAAAAAAAAAAAA
>NC_021164.2:16094066-16100693 GCF_000331145.2 Cicer arietinum | reverse complement strand
AGAGCAGGAACATAGCGCCCTTTTTTTTTAGAGGCACAAAAACATTTTTTTATATATATATATATATATATATATATATATATATATTAAAATAAAATAAAAACTATATATTGCACTAAAATAATTATTATATATGTGGCATGTAGTCTGACCTTTTTAAGTAAATTGACTTTTTTAGAGGTCTTATATGTCTAAGAAAAAAAAGTATGACAGTCTGATGTAGACTAAGTCGTAGGTCCCTATCAGTCGGTCTAGCCTATTCCCCATCCTTAAGGGAACACGAAGTGGTGGGGATGATAAGATATCACCGGCGGATCAATGGTTAAAGTAGAGAGGAGAAGATGAGATGAGAGAATTTAAGATATATTTGGATGCTCAAAGAAATATGAGAGTATTAATCATAAGACAAGTTTTTAATATGAGATCTTATTAGGTGATATAATTTGTGTTCTTGAGTGTATTAGTCATAAGACAAATTTTAATGAAGCACAAAGAAATTTATGAAACATAATCATATTCAAGCACGTTCATCATCCTCAAAACTAAAAATGTTCATAATCAATATCATTTATCACCAAATTAGAATGTTAATTGATGATAAATTGACAAAACTGAAAAAAGAAATATTGTTTTAAATGATCAAACAAAAAGAAAGTGGGACATAGTATAAAAGGAAAATTCTCATATAACACAATGAACAAAAGTAATATTGCGAAAGAGCTAAGTTGACATTGTTCATATGTGCAAAGACAAATTGATCATGTATTTCAATCATATTCATGCTTATTCAAGAAAGATATTCATAGTTGAAAATATTTAGACATGAAGGCAATAAGAAGAAATTCTTCTACACTACAAATATAATGGATAGCTTAATGCAAAATCATACATCATACTTTATAGCTCATTACAGGCTATCACAAGCTCTCAAAAGAATGATCGAACTCCTTTATCATATTCATATATGATGCTTTCATACTTATGATGACATCTTCATACAAGAAAAGAATGATCATAAACATTCAAATGAAAAAGGATGATAGCCTATAATGACGAGGATGTTTACTCAGATTGCAGAGGACGTTCAAGCAACTTACTCAAACATATTGGGATATGTGTTCGATAGTTATATGTGTCATTTACAACAACAAGAAATCTTCTCAAGTCTATAAATAGAAGGTGCTTCAAGATGCAATCTCTAAGAGCTATAATCAATCATAATCTACTAATGCTCTTTTTCCTAGATTTTATGATGAAAACATTTGAGTGTGTTCTTAGTTCAACCTATCTCAATAGTGTTATAATTAGATCCAAACAATCATAATTTTTTGTTGTAAACATCATCAAGTTTGTCTAGTTGAGAAAAAACATAAGTGATTTGTGTAAGCATGTTGAGGTTAAGAAAATACAAGTGTATAGTCAAGTGCGACTAGTGAAAGAAGTTTAAGTTAAGAGATTTCTCAAATTACTAATGAAAATCTCTCTGTTGCGACGACTGGATTAGCCCACATTTAGTGAATCAGAATATTTCCTTTATGTGATTTCCTTACCCTTATATTTTAGTATTATGTTGTTTCATTAAATCACACCTTGAAATATAATTTTGTTCTTGAACTATCTCAAAACACAGAATAATTATTTAATTTTGAAATGAACTATTTTTCTCCTATCAAATTATTGAGTTATTATTATTTTTATTTTTTTTATATTTTCACTTTCTTTTCATTTTCCTATCTTTTCTTTATAAACCTAACAAATTGTAAAAAAACGTAATGACTTAATTGTTCCAATTTACTTTTTAGAGACTAAAAATTACTTTTATTTTTTCATAACAACTAAATTTGGTTTTGCGTATTTTTTCTTCTCAAAGACCAAATCATATATATAATATTAAATCATGAAAGAGAATCATTTGTGGACCAAATTATCTTCAAGTTTGATAAGTATCATAAAATTAAATGTTATTTTTTAGGGTTATAAAATTAAAGGTTAGAACGAGGTTTTCACTTCTATTTACCTCAACTTATCTGACCACTCTATTAATTATAATTAATAAATACATTAAACAAATGCAATTTAATTTATTATTGAAATCAATACAATTAATCATTTAAAAAAAATGTGTTCAGCTCAATTGACACATTTGTGTCTAGTAGACCGGTACTAATAGTGCGCCAATATCTTTAAGTTACACTTCCTTTTTACATTGTAACTTATTTGAATAAATAATTCATTTATTTATTAAATTTTTAAACTATTAACTTGATTGAATCAAATCAACTCATTTTCCACCGATTTAGTTTGGTTTGGATTTTATGAGTAAAGATTATCAAAATCAAACCAAATCAATTATTTTTGATTAGTTGGAATTTATTGTCACTAAAAAATCAAACCAAACTGAACCGTTGGAGCCTTAGGAGTAACTAGTAGTCTTGGGTTATAATTGAGATAGACAAATCATGATCAAGCCCAAATTTTTACTTCGTGTATATTATTGATATAACATGTGACAATAGTTTTCCAATAAATGCTTTAAATAACACATTGTCTATTTAGTCGAGACAAAAGAGCTTCATGATGGATTGAGCTTCATACATGTGTCCACCTTGCGACTTGAAATATACCTAATAAATGTTGAGTATAAGGCAATCCATAGATGCATTGTAACTATCGAAGATGGATTGAGTTCCAAGTATATCTATCTTTTCAATCCTTTTCACAACTCAAATGATAAAATTGAAAATCTTAAAAATAAAAAAAAAAAGACTAAAAATAATTGAGTAAATTATAAATGACCAAAATCATATTTTAACTTTGGTACAAAGTAATTGCCGCCGTTTAACACTGACTGATCTCTGTCTATGAACCTATTGGACTCAGTGGATTCTCCTCTCCCATGCAGATTTTCTCTGTAAACAAGAGTAAAACAAAACAAAGATTATGTGGCCATGCAATCCAAGCAGCAACATCTTAGTCATATAAGGGGAAAAAAAGACAAAAATTAAAGATAAAGAGATAGGTAGATTTCTCTGGAGTTGTAACTGGCTGTCTACAAAACCCAAAACTTATAAGGTACATCATCTTGTTATGATCACATTAAAGTTAGATGACACATCATAGAGATCATGGTAAACTAAATTTTTGTTACAAATGGGAATGGTACACGAGAAGAAAAGCATAAAAAAAAAAAAAAAGAATCATCAATCTACTACACTAAATTATAGAACAACAACACAGGCAAGTAATTGCCAATTTGATTACATCTGCTCTACATCAAACCAGAAAAGAAGGGAAGTTCTTTGATAAATCACTCTGACTCGTTGCAACGCCAGATCACCACTTGTCAAAACTGCTTTTGCACCTCCTTCGATGCGAGTTTGAGAAACGAACACCCCATCACCGTTGTTGCTCTTGGTTTTCAAGGGAATTGCCTTGCTGCTACTGGCAGTACTCACAATTGGACATGAGAGAAAATCAAGAGGATTTGACTCGCATTGTAGTACGCATGCGTCTATAGTCAGTCTTCCGCTTCGATGTAGCAAGCAACAACCCAGCTCGGCCTTCACAGTTAAGTTTGCTAGTTTGCAGGTGGAAAGGAACTCGAGTGCACTGCTCAGGCAAAACGAAAAAAAGCGCATACCAAAATGATGCTAAAGATGAAACATATGCTGGTACTTTACAAGGAGTTCTTTCCAAGCTGCTGGATAATGGTTGAGATAGAAAACTCTATAATCAAATACATTGCCTTATCACGAGGATAAGAAGCATGGTTATCAATACATGTGAATCGTATCTCAATTTAATATTAAATAGAACGGTATTAAATTGAATCCAATCGATACAAATTTCTAGTGTGTATCTATTTGGGCATGAATCACATCTTACATCTCAGTTCAGTATGATGAATCCTCATTCACTATGATGACTATCTATTCATTCTATTGAATGACTACCTAAACATAATTACGGTAGGCGGTAGCCAACTACCTTTTTTGTCAACTTTGTAACAAACCACTTTTCTTGGGTCATTTTATTTATGACTGAACTTTGAATTATTGAGGTTCATATATGATATACTAGCTTATAATTTTGTTGTTTCGCTTGTGTTTTCACTTTAAAATGACATTTTTATTAGCATTGTATATTACGATTCACAAAAATTTGATTCACAATTCAAAAAACAGGTTTTCTGATTTACAATTTGAATCTCGATTTGGTAACCATGCTTAAAAGCATTCAGTAAGATTTGACCAAGAATCTTATCCATTTGAAATCCAGCAGAGCATGGAGGTGGCTCCTAGTTGGCTACCAGTTCAAAAGTTGACTACAAAAAAAACTATATTTAAGGGATGCAAACCTGTCGGAGCCTCGCGGGCAAGTGAGCATGGTGTCATCTGGAATATCACCTGCACCAATCTGAACAAAGAACATTGGTTCTAGAAAAGCACGTATGGGAAAATTTTCTATCACTAACACTTACTGTTTCTTCAGAATAAAAAGTACATCAAGCAGTGAAGAATTCGTGAGCTGGCGGCATTTGGCAGAGACATAACAAGTAACCAAAAACAGTTGATTGTTTTTATAGTTCGTTTAAAATCCTTTAACACAGTTCTGAAAAAAAAGTATAAAAAACAAAAACTTGGTTGCAAAAACTTTTGGCACCCAATTTTTCTCTCAACGAATAATCTTCATGGAAGGAACACTTTCAAACATGTCTGCAGCCACAAAATCACTTCAGGTATGATTGTTAGTTGCAGAAGAAGCGGCACTTTCTATTCTCCATTTTGTGTTGTAGTCCGAGTAGTGTTATGAATTGCAAATGGCAGACCATAGTGGGCAGGCGAAAATCCTCCATGTTAAACCACCATAAAACGCCATGGCGCGACCATCCTTCACAAATTGGCTATGACGGTTGTCAAAAAATCCACCACTGCAATCCGCCATAGCCGATATTTTACAACACTCAATCCGAGCAAATTCTTCCTGCAGGGCATTGGATGTCTGAGCAATTCTTCCTGTGCTTATGTTCCAATTCCATTTTTAAGGTTTCTATCAATTTGGTTTCCTAATCATTCCACCAATTTGTCGATCTTACTCTAACGAAAGCTACTCCTCATGTGTCGACAATTATTAAATCCAACCCATGATGTATAAAAATTTGTTAAACTCATTTTTTGAAGCAATACTATGTGAGTTACAAATTAGTTTGAAATTTGCTTCCATGTCTCATGTTCCCCTTTATTATAACTTTTTGTATTTTATATTAGGTTTTAAAAAGTATGACCTGTCAGTGTAAAATAATTTTACACTGACATCCAATTAGAATTCACTACTTTGCCACATCACCCCACTTTTGTATGATTATTTTGAAACTAATAATGTGACTTGGAAAAATGGTGGGCTTTAATTGGATATCAGTGTAAAACTGTTTTATACTGCCAACGTATGACCATTAAACTCTTTATATTAAATATAAGTTTGAATAAAACGAGATATATATAAAATATAAAGAAAATATCATTAAGTAAACCACAAAATAACAGCAAAAGTAAACAAGTAATATATTCATGGAATCACCTAGAGACCAAAGGAAAATCACCTAGAGGCAGAACTTACCCAAAAAAGCAGAACTTAAAAAATATCCTGTACTCATTTGATAACAAAACCCGGACATAGATGAAAATAAAATAAAATGAACAAAGCTTTACGGATCAGTTAAATATGCATATTTTTTCGATTATACAATACAACTAAATATGTTTTATTAGATTCCACCACCACCATATACAATAAGAGTTGGATAACTGACCAAGCAGAGTGGTTTATTAATTTGAATGTTCGAGACACGATGAGTTCCACCAGCTGCTATTAAAATGGTATCACCTGGCCTGTAAGAAAGAAAGCAGTAATTAGAAAAATTGAACGGAGGAAAAATTTAGAATAATACCCAAAATAACATTAATTTGACATGCCTTGAAGCGGAAACAGCAGTTTCAATGTTGGGAAAAACACCAGGTTCAGATAAGTCTTTAACCGATCGATCTACCCTCAGCCACAAACGAGGATGACATGCCAAGTAATTCCATCTGTGGCAAACGAGTGCGGTATTAAAGCGATCTGCAAACTCAATAGCAGCTTTATGATAAAAGACTCCACATTATGTTATTTCTTTTAATTTTTTAGCAAAAAAGTTAAGAGAACATCCAAAGTGTAAAGTACGAGAGTGAGGAGAAAATGTCTTTTGAAACAAGCAAAACAATAGAAAACAGCACAAGACCAAAAGAAAACTACAAACGCAGCAACCATGTTATAGTATATTTTCGGTATACCACCATTTAGTTCTTGAAAGTGTAGGACGTTGTCACTTTGGTCCCTCACTCAGCCAAAAACCTAAATTAGTTCACGAATCATCAAAATAGTCCCTTAAAGATCCAACATACTATCATAAAAGTCTCTGAAAGATACAACTTACTATCAAAATAGTCTTTAACCATTATACCGTCAGGGACTAAAACCCTAGACAGAACAAAACCCTAGATTTTTTTAACATCCTTTGAAGCACTCCTATCAGAATAGAAAAAGTGTGGGAAAAATACAGGGGAAAGCTACAAAAAAAAGGATGAGAAG
>NC_021164.2:16079902-16093263 GCF_000331145.2 Cicer arietinum | reverse complement strand
AGGAATGCAACCACCTAAGGAACAGACTCCTTTCAAAATATCAAGTACATTGAAATCATGTGAATGACATGAATTCCAAAAGGAAGTAGGCTAAGAGTTTTCAAACAAAGGAATACCCTGGTAAATGAGGAGGTCACTGCAAAATGTAGCTACCAACCATAGAAGCATAGGAGGCAAAAAAATCAGTCCAAATGTTCGTCTCATAATTACGCATTAAAAATCTTGCAATATAGACAGAACATTCATTAAAGAGCCATTATCCTCTTCCAAAAAGAGAATGGTGCACCAGCAGCAAACTGGAGGTTGGTGAAATAGTCCACTAAAATCAACATGTCCAACAGATGCATGCAGTGTTATTAAACTCAGCTCGGACCGGAACCTGACCGGTCTGAGTGTCTCATCGAATCGGACATGCATTCAAGTTCAACTTGGAACAGACTTGTAAAACACGGCCGGTTTTTGAATTTTATATAGATAGGTTCATGTGTTGCAACTAGCAGCCCACTGGTTCGACCACTTACCCATTGACCGAGTTGATGACTGGTCAGAGTTAAATAAAACTGGATGCATGGCCAAACCAAGTAACTAATTAAAAAAATTAAAAAAATTAAAAAATTAAAAAATAAAAACCAACGCAGGTCAATGTTAGAAAATGATGGATGGGTAGTGAAATTTAAGCTACAAATTTTGACACTCCACCAAACAAAACACCAAAAATTGTCTCAAGACTAAATCTAAGGTTTTCATTTCTCAAATCACAAGAAAACTTAAATCAATGCTAAACACCAATTACTCACACCCTTTGAAAACAGGAAGAAAAAAAAAATTCAAAATCTAGTTCATGTTGCAAATTACCACCCTAAAGGAATGTCAACAACCACAAATCCCAAAAAAATCAAACAAATTAACAAAATTAAAGAAAACAAAAATCTGGGTATTGTTGAATTGAACAAAAACATTGAAATTTTAAGTAAAAAATAAAAAGGGTTATACCTGGAATAGGGGGAAGGAAACTAAAGATATGCATAAGACAACCATCATCGAGATTATTGATAGGAGAATAACAGAAAGAAGAAGAGGTTTTTTTCCTTTGACACCTTTTCCACTGTTCCTTGTTATGTTCTTGTTTTTGCTGATTTTCCATTACCGTCATGTTCCTCTGAAAGTTGAACCAAGTCTGTGCTTTTATCTCCTCCACCGCACACTCATAAGGCAGTGTTTGGTTGGGTTTTAATACGTTTGTTGTGATCCATTTTTTTTGTTGAGTTTAATAATTCTTAGACGACATATGACTTTGTTTTGTCACGTGCAGAGGTTATTGGCCCAAATATAAAAGAATAATCAAAATTAGATTTCATACCCTAATATTTTGATTCCTATCTAATAATTCTTGAAAATCTAATTTTTCTCTTTCGTTTTTTTTTTATTAAAAATATTTGGATTCATTTTTACTTCACAAAAATAAGAAATTTTCTGTATGAAATTTGGTTTTTCTAAAAATTCAATTTAAAAATTAATATATTAATATATAATAAAAATGAAAAATAAAATTACATATTAAATATTTTAAAAATAAAACTTTTGGTATAAAAAAAATTTGCAAATAAAAAATTTTAAAAGTAAAATTTTCAATATGTAAAAAAAATTAAAAAAAAAGTCATACTAAAAATAGGGTATGAATTAAAATGTGAGGTATGTTCATCTTATGTATGAAAATTTTCCTAGGTATCTCTTTCATTGCCTCCATATCCAATATTTTACACAAATTATTTATTTAATTTTTTCTTTACAAACTAAAATATAAAAAAATTGTCCTACTTCATCATCGTTAATTTGTATTTTTAAAAATTTAAGTTAAATTTTCCAATACATACTACAACAACTATGTATGTTTGTTGAAAGAAATTATATGTCCGAGAAATATTTTTAAAGTTTTTTTGTTTATATTTTTTATTTAATTTGAAAAAAAATGGCACTCTGTGTTTAACTCGTATTTAATTGTCGAGATAACTCTATGCGTCTTGGATAATATTACGAATTTTACCGTTGATATGCACCATTTCCAGACCAATGTCTGAAGTTGAACAACCAGACCTAGGTATTGAGAACAGACCTAACATCATTTTTCAATCTAAATTCAATGTCAGTAGTGTCTATGAATGGAACATAGATGATATGTCCGAATACAATATCCCAAGTCTCCTTCAACAAATGACAATGGCATCAAATGTCTACAAAACCAAAGCTAATACACCCGACAAAGCCATAGTTGAACTCCTAATAGCAAGATTCTCAGACCAGCTCAAAGGATGGTGGGATTACCATCTCACACCCCTCAACACTTAGAAATTTTGATGCAATGATTTGGACATCCTTTTCAAAGTGATTTACTCAATCTTTTTACTTCAAATTAATCGTGAATCTGCAAAAGAGGTTTTACAAAAGGATGTCCAAAACATTGCATCAAAACAGATTTTCGCCAGATGGCAAGCAATCCTTAGTATTTTTTATTTTGAAATTGAATTTATAAAAGGAGACCAAAACTCAGTTATAGATTTTCTAACCACAGAATTTCTCCAAAACAGGACTTGAGAGATGCCCAGAAAATCCAAAAGAATAGATCTAGAAGGACCATCTACAAGAAAACCCAAAACCCATTTCATTTGCAAAACCCATCAGATCTTGGGCCCAAGCCATCGAAGAGGATGAAGCCCAAAACCAAATTCAAAAATGGCTTGACAGCCAACAAGTTTCTCAACCTAAAAACATTGAACCAATAAAAGCTTCAATAGCAGAAGAAAAGATTTGTTTACAGAAAATCACAAAGCTCTAAATGGTCCAAAAGGAGATTGAATGTCTCTCAAAAGGGACTGCCATTTCTTCAAACTCAAGAGAAGGGAGACTCTTCATCTTCAAAAACCCCTTCTCAAAACATTCAAAATATTATTTCCAAACTTTTACATGAGGAATCATCCTGTAAAAACATTTCAAAACTCCCACAGAAGGAAGTTTCAAAAATGATTTTAAAACAAAATGAATCTCAAGTTTCCTTGACAAACTTTAAACCAAAATCTGAGCATTTTGTTAAAACAGAATTTCAAACAATTTAGACAATAGAGGACTACTTTTACAATAAAAGTCCCCAATTAGTCATTTCAAATATTTTTCCAGAAGGCTGGTTTTTCAAACCACGTGATTTAACAAAAACCCAGCCTTACTACAAATATATTCTTAAATTGACAGGATCTGTAACAATTCAAGATAACCCAAAAGAATGCTCAGTGGCCTATTGAACAACAAAAATCCACAAAATAATCTCACCTTTAGAATGGGGATCAACCCTTCATACCCCAAAACAATTCCTACTCGATTTCAAAACCACAATAAACCATTGTAGGACTTGTTAAGACAAAATCTCAATTAAATGTTTTGATGATAATAAAACAAAAGATTAATTAAAGATTACTAATTATGATTCTAAGTGTTTTGGTATTTAACATGTGCATTTGAGTGTGTTAAAACAAGATTGGTATCAAACATCACAAATCAGATCTCATTAAAATCAAAGAAAGCAGTTCTGGAAAACGAAGATTGATCTTGAAACAGTTCTGGAAAACGAAGATTGATCTTGACTTATTGCTGAGAAACGAAGAACGATCTTCATTTATGGCAGAAACAAAATAATCAATTTCCTTGTAAAAGATCAATCCTGGAAACATTATTCATCTCATATCCTCATATAGAATCAACAAAGGATCAATCTAAGTCACATTTGTTCCAGAATTTGAAGAATCAAAGACATGCTTCAATAAAAGCATAATACAAGATCATTCTTCAAAAGAGGCAAGTGCGAGTACAAGGCTACAAGCTATAAAGTACACTATTGATTGTACCTTTCTAAACCTGAACACGTGATTGAAAAGCATGTACTCAAATCAAACATCTGACACAATCACAAAGTACAAGTTAGTTCATCGCAAACAAATTCGAAGATCAATCCTGGTTCTCAAGATCGATCTTGGATATAACTGTGATTACTCTTGCTTTATGGCAGACTTTATCCAACAATTGTTTCATGACAGTTGGCTCTATTTCAACGGCCATATGAGTTGTTCCAAGCCTTCTTGAAGTCTATAAATGCAGCTTCAAGATGAAGAACTAAACACAACTCAAAGCACCAAGCAAAAGATCAATCATTTCAATCATACTCAAGTGTCTCAATATCTTTCTTATAGCTTGTTGTCTTTTAATCTTTGTGTTGTGTAAGAATCATTCACAACTGAGTTCTATTTATAGAATATATTTCTCAAACAAGAGTTGAGTAAATATCCAGATTCTAAATAGTCTCAAATCCACCACTTTGTAACTCAAGGTTATTTTGTCAAATCTTTAGTAAATTGCAAAAATCCTTTCACGTTTTGAAAGGTAACTTGTTAAAGCCTTTCCAAAACAGTAAGGAGAACTGAAGAAATCCTTTCTAGGTAGAAGGGTAGGAATTGTGTAAAGATCAAGATTGATCTGTGAAAAAAGTGTGATCACCAAGAACAATCTTGCCTTTGAGCACATAGTGGAAAATCTCACTCTTGGGAGGACTGGACGTAACCTGTGTTTGGGTGAAATAGGATAAAATACCTGTGTAATCTTTTTCTCTCTATCCTTGTTTATTTTGTGCTTAAACAATCATATTTGGATAAAATTGATTTTATTGTTTTAAAGCAAACCAAGATTAATCTTCCACAAAACCAAGATCGATCTTCATCACTGCCAAGATCAATCTTGGATTGAGATCTTATTTTAAAAGCAAAATTTTTAAAAAGGGACAATTATAATTCAAACCCCCTTCCTTATAATTGATATTTCTACTTCAATTGGCATCAGAGTCAGTCTCTAAGATTTAAACACCCAAAAAGTGTTAGAGCAAAAGATTAAAAAAAAAATGTCAAAAGCTAAATACATAGCTGAAGGAGGGTCTTCAAACAAACCACCATACTTTGATGGCCCAGATTATTACTTCTGGAAAGGCAAAATGCAGCTGTTTCTAGAATCACAAGATACAGGTATGTGGAGAATCATCACAGATGGAGACTTTATACCAAGAATAGATCAAAACGATCCAACATCAGCTGAAAAGAAAGAAACATATTGGACAGCAGATGAAAAATCCAAGGTACTCTTAAACTCAAAAGCTCAACTGTTTTTATCATGTGCTTTAAGTAGGGAAGAAAGTGAAAGAGTAGATGAATGTGATACGACCAAGAAGGTATGGGACACATTGCGAACTCACCATGAGGGAACGAGTCATGTTAAGGAAACAAGAATTGACATTAGTATCCGAAAGTTTGAATTGTTTGAAACGAATGAAGGAGAAACAATCGATGAAATGTATTCAAGGTTCACAACTATAGTGAACGAAATGCGTTCCCTTGACAAAGCTTATTCAGTACAAGACAGGGTAAGAAAAATCATGAGATGTCTTCCAATCATATGGAGACCAATGGTGACAGCTATAAGTCAAGCAAATAATCTAGAAGTACTGGGCCTAGAAGAACTTATAGGAACTCTAAGGGCACATTAAGTACTATTACTGGAAGATAAACCTGTAAAGAAAAGTAAAGTAATAGCCTTAAAAGCATCTCAAAACTCACCAAACATTCAACAAACAAATGAGAAAAGTGATTTAGAAGATAGCCAAGAAGATGCTGATGAAGAAATTGCTCTTCTCACAAGGAAAATACAAAGAATGATGAGGAGAAGAGATCAAATCAAAAAGGGTTCTCTAGACAAAAAGGACTTCAAAAATGAGATTGATAAAAGCAAAATCACTTGCTTTGGATGCAACAAACAAGGACATTATAAAACTGAATGTCCATCAAACAAACAAGGACCAAAGAAATTTCCTTTCAAAAAGAAGTCAATGATGGCAACCTAGGATGAATGCGATGAATCATAAACAAATGAACTTGAAGAAGCTAATCTGTGTTTAATGGAAAACATTGAAGAAACATAAGTAAAATCTGAACCATGTCTCAAATGGAAATCGAATTTGATAATTTGTTAAATGATTCAAACTTTCTCATTCAAAAATGTAGTTCTTTTAAAGAAAAATTTCACAAAGAAAAAGAAGAGAAAGAGAAAATTCAGGTTATGAATGATAAACTTAAAAAGATCATTCAAAATCTGAAGGATTCTCAACTTACAAATCTGGAAACTGAAAAAATAGAAAGCCAAGATCGATCTTCATCTCAAACGAAGAAAGATCTTCTCAAGGCTGAAGTTGAAACTCTTAAGAATGATTTAAAAAAATTTATTAAAGCTACTGAGACATTTCAGAAAATCATGGGATCCTAAGTAGGGATATTTGATAAAGCTGTGCTTGGTTTTGACAAAACTCAAAAAAACAAAATGTATGAAACTTCTTTTGTTCCTGAACTAAAAGAAGGAAAATGCAAAATCAAATGTTCATATTGTGACAAAATTGGACATTTAGAATTTGCATGTTACTTTAAAAAAAAGGGATATAAAAAACAAGAATAGAAGAATCCTAAAAAAAGAAGAACATTTGACAGTAAAAGCAAATTTTTCTGAAAAACTGAAAAAGCAAGATCGATCTGGAGGCTTATCAGAAACAACTAACATTCAGTTTTTTAAACCAGTTTCAAAAAACACTAAAGATTCTTCTCAGTCTAAAACTGATCATTCTAAGAAATCATTTAACAGTAAGAAACCAGATTTTAAAGCTAACTCCTCAGGACCCAAAATCAAGTGGGTATCTAAGAACGATATAACACAATATGCAGGATGGATCTCAAGATGTCAAGAAAAGGCCATGGTTTTTGGACAGTGGATGTTCAAGGCATATGACGGGTGACAAGAACTGCTTCATGTCATTTATCAAAAAAGATGGAGGGTCCGTAACATTTGGAAACAACGATCAAGCTAAGATCAAAGGAAAAGGAACCATAGGTAAAATAAATTCTGCCAAAATCAATGATGTTCAATATGTTGAAGGATTAAAACATAATCTTCTCAACATTAGTCAACTCTGTGATAATGGCTTTGAAGTTGTTTTTAAACCAAACATATGTGAAGTGAGAATGGAAAATTCTGGAGAAATCATATTTTCTGCATCCAGAAAGAAAAACCTTTATATTTTATATATTGAAGAATTACCAGTTGAATCTTGCCTCATGTCCATAAATAAAGACAAATGGATATGGCATAAGAGAACTGGTATGAAAACAATTTCAAAACTTTCAAATTTAGATTTTGTTAGAGGACTTCCTAAAATAAGTTTTGAAAAAGATAAGATTTGTGAAGCTTGTGCAAAAGGAAAACAAGTGAAAACTAGCTTTCATTCAAAAGGCTTTATATCAACCAAAAAACCTCTTGAATTACTTCACATTGATCTTTTTGGTCCCATCAAAACCACAAGTTTAGGAGGTATGAAATATGGATTTGTCATTGTTGATGATTTTTCTCGATATACATTGGTGTTGTTTTTAAAACAAAAAGATGATGCTTTTGATGCTTTAAAATTTTTTTGTAAAAAGGTCCAAAATGAAAAGGAATCCAAAATTATCAATGTAAGAAGTGATCATGGTGGTGAATTCATTAATGCATCCTTCAAAACATTTTTTGATGAACTTGGCATCTCTCATAATTTATCTTGTGCAAGAACTCCACAACAAAATGGAGCTGTTGAAGAAAAAATAGAACATTACAAGAGATGGCAAGAATGATCTTGGAAGAATCAAATGTGGAGAAGTATTTTTGGGTTGAAGCTATAAATACCTCATTCTACATTTTAAATCGTGTTTCAATCAGAAAAATGATAAATAAAACACCCTACGAAATTTGGAAAAATAGAAAACCAAATATTTCATACTTTCACATCTTTGGTTGTTATTGTTACATCTTAAACAACAAAGATAACTTGGGAAAATTTGATGTGAAATCGGACAAAGCTATATTCCTAGGATACTCAACAGAATCTAAGGGATATCGCGTGTTTTATTTAAGAACCAAAACTGTTGAAATCAGTATACACATTTTATTTGATGATCTTGATTTAAAAAAGAAAGATGAAGAGGAAGAAGATCAATCTGGGCAAACACAGCAGGTCGATCTTCAGGAAAACAAGATTGATGAACAATCTCCTTTTCCAAATCCTCCTAGAAGCTGGAAACTAATAGGTGATCATCCTCCAAATCAAATCATTGGAGATACAGCTGATGGTATTAGAACAAGAATGTCATTTAAAGAAGATGCAAACAAGAATATGGCAATGATATCTGAAGTAGAGTAATAAAGAAGCAATAATTGATCAATCTTGGATTGATGCAATGAAAGAAGAACTTCTTCAATTCGAGAAAAATAAGGTATGGACTCTTGTTTCAAACCCACAAGATCAAACAATTATTGGAACACAATGGGTCTTTAGAAATAAGCTAGACGAAGAAGGAAAAATGGTAAGAAATAAAGCAAGATTGGTTGCTCAAGGGTATAATCAACAAGAAGGAATAGACTATGATGAAACCTTTGCTCCAGTTGCAAGGTTAGAAGCTATAAGAATTCTTCTTGCATATGCATCATATAAAAATATCAAACTTTTTCAAATGGATGTTAAAAGTGCATTTTTAAATGGTTTTTTAAATGAACAAGTTTTTGTTTGTCAACCTCCAAGCTTTGAAAATCAGAAGAAACTAGATCATGTTTTTAAACTTACAAAAGCCTTATATGGATTAAAACAAGCTCCTAGAGCTTGGTATGAAAGATTGAGTTCATTTCTAATCAAAAATAATTTTTCCCGTGGAAACATTGACACAACACTTTTTAAGAAAATAAGTAAAAATGATTTACTCATTGTTCAAGTGTATGTTGATGACATTATCTTTGGTTCAACAAATGAAAAAATGTGTGAGGATTTTTCAAAACTCATGCAAAGTGAATTTGAAATGAGTATGATGGGTGAATTAAGATACTTTCTTGGGCTACAAATCAAACAACATAAAAATCATATTTTTATTTGTCAAGAAAAATATATCAAAGATCTCGTAAAGAAATACAAGATGAATGAAGCCAAGACTATGTCTACTCCCATGCATCCATCATCCTCATTAGATAAAGATGAAAATGGACAATCAATTTCTGAAAAAGAATATAGAGGTATGATAGGATCATTACTATATTTAACTACAAGTAGGCCTGACGTTGTTTTCGCAATAGGTTTATGTGCTAGATTTCAATCCTCACCAAAAGAATCTCATTTAACAGCAGTCAAAAGAATTTTGCGTTATCTAGTAGGTACTACTGAGCTTGGCCTTTGGTATAGCAAAGGTTCTCGTTTTGATTTTGTAGCTTACTGCGATGCTGACTATGCCGGTGATAAGATGGAAAGAAAGAGCACAAGTGGTGCATGTCAATTCTTAGGGGAAGCCCTAATAAGTTGGTCATGTAGGAAGCAAAATACAATCGCCCTATCAACTATTGAAGCTGAATATGTCTAAGCTGCAAACTGTTGCTCTCAAGTCTTATCGATCAAATATCAACTTGAAGATTATTCAGTTCGGTACTCTCATATTCCAATATATTGTGATAATACTAGTGCTATTAATTTATCTAAGAATCTTATACAACACTCAAGATCAAAACATATTGAGATAAAACATCACTTTATTAGGGATCATGTGAGTAAAAAGGAAATTGAATTAATCTTTGTTGATAGAAAGAATCAGTTAGCTGACATTTTCACAAAGCCCCTTGTTGAAGAAACTTTTAATTTCATCAAAGAACATTTAAAAATCATGCAAAATCCTGGTCAGGATCGATAAAAACTCAAACCAGATCATTCTAGTCAGAACGAAGAACGATCTTCGTTTTTTGCTAAACTACTCAAGATTGATCTTCGTTCCTCATCATCACTAACTATTAAAATTACTCTTTTTACTGAAATGACTGTTGCTTTTAAAAAGGGTAACGACTACTCATGATTGCTCAGCTACATGCTTTCTCTTTCCTCCTTCCCAATGCTTAACTGCCCCATCCTATCAATCCCACGCGTGGCACTTCATCCTCTTCTTATTCAACTACTCAAGATTGATCTTCGTTCCTCATCATCACTAACTATTAAAATTACTCTTTTTACTGAAATGACTGTTGCTTTTAAAAAGGGTAACGACTACTCATGATTGCTCAGCTACATGCTTTCTCTTTCCTCCTTCCCAATGCTTAACTGCCCCATCCTATCAATCCCACGCGTGGCACTTCATCCTCTTCTTATTCAACTGCACCCAAAACAAAACGGTCATCCTCTTTCTTCTTTCACTATTCAAATTCCTTCTCTCTCAGAACTCATCCTCTACCTTTCCCTTAATCAAGCCTCTATTCCTCAAAAATGGCTCGTACCAAAACCAGGGCTCACAAAAATCCAATATCACCACTACCATCATCATCCTCCTCACCTCCAGTTCGTTCACCTTCCCCAGTTCGTTCTCCATCTCCTCCACCCAAACCAACACCTCCTCATTCATCCTCTGAAAAAACATTTTCAGACTACCTATCTTCTTCCCCAGAACCCTGTCCTCAACCTCTTTCAACTCAGCTCCATCCCTTATATCAATGTCTCACCCCTTCTGTTTCTCAATGCCCACCTCATCTTTGCACTACAATGAACCCTAGCTCCAACACAAAATCTTCTCAACGAAGATCAATGCGCATCCTAGCAAGCATTGGTACTTCCAAAAACAAACAGGTGGACAACACCATTCACACGACTTCTGATGATGAACCTTCATCACCTCACCCTAATCCAGCTCCCCAAATGGCTCCTACTCCTCAACCAACTCCATCATTGTCTCCACACATTTCAAAATCTCCAGACACACAAAACCCTGTCTCATCATCTCCAAAATCCTCTTCTAAACATCCTTCACCAAGAAACACACCAAAACAATCAAAACCCAAACAAACTAAATCCAAATCTCCCTCCACACTTTCTCAGTTTTTAGCCTCCAATAAGCTTAAAATTCCCAAAAAATCTCAGAAAAAACCACCTCAGGATCGATCTTCCCCTCCTCAGGAACAGTCTTCCCCTCCCCAGGAACGATCCTCTCCTCCACCAGAACGTTCTTCTCCTCATACTTCACCCCAAGCACGTTCTTCCACCAAAAAAACGTCCTCATCCTAAAACTTCCACCCAGAAAAGCACAAAGGGTACCACCAAAACAAACCCTAACTCCTTCCCTAAACACTCCTCTTCAAAAATCCTCATTCCACCTCTGATTTCTTCCAAACTTCAACCAGTCTTTTCTGAAAAATGGGCTCAACGCACTATTGGTATTGGACGTATTTTTGATTTTGACAAACTTCCACTTGAAGAGCTCCCCATCCAGCATCATACTGATTCCCTTGGATGGATGAATTTTTTGAATATTTCTGATTGTCATTATCCACAAGTCATTAGAGCCTTTTATTGCCAAGCTGAAGCCTTTGAAGACAAGTCTCTTCTAGTGTCAAACCTAAAAGGTATTGAAATTCGACTTGATCCTATAATCCTGGCTGATATTTTGAAACTCCATTCTGAAGGTTTAACAATCTATGGCAAAGATTGGTACCAGGCCTTAAACATTTCAAAAGAATAAGTGTTTCAAGAGCTATTTGTTGATGGATCTACGAGATGTCTTTCTGTTGACTTGAAACCTTTGCCAAAATTTTTTAACAACATCAGCCAGCACAACATTTTCCCTCACTGTGGCAGTCACGAATTCGTTTCTAATAATGACGCTCTTGTCATCTATCATCTTCTTCATTGCAAGAAGTTAAATCTGCCATATATGATTATCCAGCATATGATTGCTTCAATGAGAAAGGATTATAAGCGCAATATTGTCCCTTATGGCATGGTGTTTTCCAAAAATTTCAGAAATTTTGAGCTCCCACTTTCAACTGAATCCTCAGTCATCAAAATTTCTAAATTTTCCGCCAAAAATCTCTCCCATACGAAAACAGCTTCCCACCATCCCACCCTCACCACAACCTGCCTTTACACCATCCTCCAGCAAACGCAAAAGGACTGAACAAATCTCTGTTGCACACCCCACATCTGACTCCCAAGAACGTTATCTCCCTCATCTCAATACTGAAGAACGTTCTTCCTTTCATGTTGTTTCCCCACACTTGAATCCTGCCACTAACACAATTCCATCATCCACAGTGCTCTCCTTCACCGAACATTTATGTCCCACACTTCCTGTCCAAAACACTTCCAAAATGTTTCCTGTTTTTATCTCACCTCAGAAAACTGCCTCTTCCTCCCTTTTTGGAATAAGTCAATACTTAGCTTTTCCTGATCTAGATACAATTAGTCCATCTATCCCTCACCCTCCTCATTTCGCTTCCACTTCCATTCCTCCAATCAACACCACTTTTGCTACCTTATCTACCTTCTGCACATCTACTACTCCCTCCACAAGCGCTCCCATGGATACTCATCAACGTCCCTCAAAAAGGTCGAAATTGGAAAAGGAGTCGTCACGAGCTTACAAGAATATTCCAAGGATTTTTGACGCTCTACAAACCATAATTGCACGCCAAGCTCATCAGGTAAAGGAGCAGGCAATTCTGCGTGACTGGATGGCAAATCAGCTTGCCCCTAAGCTGGGACTCGAACCACCTATGCCAAATCCTCTTCCAACATTTCCAGCCATCCCTCAGCCTTCTTTGTCTCCATCCTCTGAAGGATCTTCCCCGTCTCTGTCGTTTTAAGTTTTTTTATGTTCTCCTATTCCTTATTGCTGTGACAAAGGGGGATAAATTACCTTAGATTTTAAACACTGAATATGTAATGATTTGCCTATGTTTACTTGTATTTTTTTTTGTTTTTGAACAAACATGTAATGATCGAAAGATCTTCTTTTTTGTGACATGAATGAAAATCATTATTTGGTTCAAATACTAAGCACATATTGAGGGGGAGTTTTTTATTAAAAAAAATTTCTGAATTATTATCAGAATCAAATTAAAAATCTAAATTAACATGTTTTGTCATTGTCAAAAAGGGGGAGATTGTTAAGACAAAATCTCAATTAAATGTTTTGATGATAATAAAACAAAAGATTAATTAAAGATTATTAATTATGATTCTAAGTGTTTTGGTATTTAACATGTGCATTTGAGTGTGTTAAAACAAGATAGGTATCAAACATCACAAATCAGATCTCATTAAAATCAAAGAAAGCAGTTCTGGAAAACGAAGATTGATCTAGAAGCAGTTCTGGAAAACGAAGATCGATCTTGACTTATCACAACAAGAAAACAAGCATTTTGTGAGGGCTTTTGCCCTCACAAAGGGGTATAATCAGCCA
>NC_021164.2:16068844-16071948 GCF_000331145.2 Cicer arietinum | reverse complement strand
AAACACTACAAGAAAAACATCATTTTGTGGCCAACTTTATAAATATTTTGTGGCCGAATAAAACCCTCACAAATTAGTGACCGAAAAAGCCCTCACAAATGTCAAAATTGAAATTGGTCTTTATTTGTGGCTGAAAAAGCCCTCACAAATTTTTAAATATTTAACTGGAATTTGTGGCTGCCTAAGCCCTCACAAAATCACAACATTGTGATTTTGTGAGGGCTTAGGCAGCCACAAAATCTAGTTAAATATTTAAAAATTTGTGAGGGCTTTTTCAGCCACAAATAAAGACCAATTTCAATTTTGACATTTGTGAGGGCTTTTTCGGTCACTAATTTGTGAGGGTTTTATTCGGCCACAAAATATTTATAAAGTTGGCCACAAAATGGTGTTTTTCTTGTAGTGTATTGCTGAGAAACGAAGAACGATCTTCGTTTATGGCAGAAACAAGAATAATCAGTTTCCTTGTAAAGGATCAATCCTGGAAACATTGTTCATCTCATATCCTCATATAGAATCAACAAAGGATCAATCTAAGTCACATTTGTTCCAGAATTTGAAGAATCAAAGACATGCTTCAATAAAAGCATAATACAAGATCATTCTTCAAAAGAGGCAAGTGCGAGTACAAGGCTACAAGCTATAAAGTACACTACTGATTGTACCTTTCTAAACCTACACATGTGATTGAAAAGCATGTACTCAAATCAGACATCTGACACAATCACAAAGTACAAGTTAGTTCATCACAAACAAATTCGAAGATCAATCCTGGTTCTCAAGATCGATCTTGGATATAGCTGTGATTACTCTTGCTTTATGACAGACTTTATCCAACAGCTCTTTCATGACAGCTGGCTCTATTTCAACGGCCATATGAGTTGTTCCAAGCCTTCTTGAATTCTAAAATGCAACTTCAAGATGAAGAACTAAACACAACTCAAAGCACCAAGCAAAAGATCAATCATACTCAAGTGTCTCAATATCTTTCTTATAGCTTGATGTCTTTTAATCTATGTGTTGTGTAAGAATCATTCACAACTGAGTTCTATTTACAGAATATATTTCTCAAACAAGAGTTGAGTAAATATCCAGATTCTAAATAGTCTCAAATCCACCACTTTGTAACTCAAGGTTATTTTGTCAAATCTTGAGTAAATTGCAAAAATCCTTTCACGTTTTGAAAGGGAACTTGTTAAAGCCTTTCCAAAATAGTAAGGTAGAACTGAAGAAATCCTTTCTAGGTAGAAGGGTAGGAATTGTGTAAAGATCAAGATTAATTAAAAAAAATTATTGAGTAAATCACTTTGAAATTTTGTAATGCACATGACAATTGAAAGATTTTTTTTTTATTGTAGAATAATTCTTTTGATAGTCATTCTAGTGTGCAGAAGTAAACTGGACAATGCACTCTTTGTTATTTATTTTTTGTTTTAGAATACCCCCATATCCTAAATATGAAGCATCCGTCTCAACAATTTTTTGGGCTGATGGGTCAGCTAGATGCAGGCATGGTATTTCTTTAACCTGTTTTTTAATTATCTGAACTATTCTACTATGTTCGTCTGACCATGTGACATGGTTTTTTTTTAACCTATCATGGAGAGGTTTTGTTATTCTATTAACATTTGGACAAAAGTCTAAGACATAGTTTAGACTTTCTCAGAACCGTTGCAATTGGGTTTTATCAAGAATTTTATCTGGGAATTTATCCGCAAAAGATAAGGACCTTTCAATAGGGGTGATTGTACCTTGAGAAATATAGTGTCCTAGGAAACATATTTTTGATTGAAAAAGAGAAAGTTTGGATTTTGAAACAACCATTCTGTTTTTCTAAGTGATCATGAAAAATATTTTTAGGTGTTTAAAATGTTCTTCCATGTTTTCAGAAAAAATTAAAACATCGTCAGTATAGACAATACGGAATTTTGAAAGAGCATTTTTTAATCCAAAGGGCATTACCGTCCATTCATATTGACCAAACGAAACAGTAAATGCAGTTTTGTATCTATCTTTTGGGTCAATTTGCATTTGCCAAAATCCCGATTTCATGTCGAATTTTGAAAATACAAATGCAGAATGTAGTTTTTGTAAAATATATTTTTTATTTGGAATCGGATATCGAATCCATTTTAAAGCTTTGTTTAAAGGTTGGTAATTAATTACTAATCTAGTTGTTCCTCTTTCTATTTTTGAATTTTTGTTTACATAGAAAGCAACGTGTAAGACCCATAATTTTAAAGTACCCTTTATGTATTTTTGGTGTATTTTGGATTTTGGCCCGGTGACTTTTTAGTAATAATATTTTGGAGTTTTTATAATCAAAAAGATATTTTGATGCCGATTAGAATTTCTCGTCGATAAATAAATTGAATTAAGTGCGGTGAATCCTTTACGGAGAATTTAATGCGTTACGGATGAAACGGTAATTTAACAAATATCTAGATATTTTGAGATATTTGTTAAGTTATATTTATTATATATATATGTTTGCTTGGAGGGAAAAAGAAAAGAAAACTAGAAAGAAGGAAAAGGAAAAGAAAATAGTATAAAAGGGAAAGAAGGAAAAAGGAAGAAAGGAAAAACAAAGGAAAGAAAATCGAAAATTTCCATCTTCTTCCTCTGAACCGCGAACCGATTTCCCTCCTTCTCCCATTTTCATTTTCGTTGCTTTCTTTTCTTCAAAACTAGTAACCCAAGGTTGGGTGAGTGTTAGAACAAAGGTTTCGCAACTCCACTCTTCCTCTTTGATCCGAAAACGAAGAAAAACGGTATTTGAGATTCAAACACAAACCCCTCCGTTTCTTCTAGATCCAAGCTTCATTTCACGAAGAGTTAGAAGGGAAAGTTGCTCACCACCACGCCACGGTGCTAGGGGACCAATTTGGAGGCGACGTTGCGAGCAAAGATTTTACCGGCTTAACTCGCGGTACCGGAAAACCATGTTGAAGCTAACGTTAAGGTAAGGGCTCCTTCCAAACTTTTAGTTTGCATTTAGGGACTTATCTGTAGTTGTGTGGAAAGGAATCTGTTAGGGTTGAATGTATTGATTTAGGGAAAATGAATCTAAGGTTCTGTGGGTAAAATCTTAGAGTTAGGTTTTG
>NC_021164.2:16059796-16067351 GCF_000331145.2 Cicer arietinum | reverse complement strand
GCTCAGTACTCACTCAATCGTTTGCCAAATCGATTGATTCAGCCCAGGATTCTAATTTCGTTAAAAACCTTTACCCCAATCGATTGGCTCAGTGGACATCCTCAGTTTGAGTTAGATGATTGATTACTCATTAACTTATCCATGTCTTGATTGGTTATGTGTTAATTAGGAGATTGAGAACTTCATTTTACTTTCATTTTTAATTGGCAAAGTATTGTATGAACTTTTCGCATATTGGAAATCCTGTTAATGTGCATGCTTAGTTGAAAAGTTATTTTGAGCATTTAAAAACTTAATTGCTATGTGTTAACTGTTATTTTTTTGGTTGGTGACCCTTTACAATTATTGTGGAAATCTGGGCTTTTCCCTCAGATGAGAGTCAGGACGGTCCTACCGGTTCGTACCCTACGGACGGGAATGGAGATGGGAACGCTTGACTGCAGTTACGTTAGGAGGATCTCACGGGGCGCGTGGAGATCACTCAGGGTGTATAGCTTTTTGGTAGGATGATCAGATTAGGATGATGTATAGGGACTAGGTGTCCTTCTTTTTGGATTGGAGTATTTTTAGTTTGGAAAACTGTACTTATACTAATATTGTCAGTTTGACATCTTATTTGAATGGGTTCCATGTACCATTTGTTGTTGTGTAAATGGTTTGGACTTATAATTGGAGAAACTTTTCCGCTGCTTGTAAATTATAATGACTCAATTATTTATCCAAAGGCATTTCCTGATTTAATTCTTTGTTTGTTTTTAATTACTTTTAAAAAAAAAAAATATACCCTCGCTTTGAAAAACGGGGTGTTACACAACTCAACTCTAGGGAGATCTAGACTTTATTATTAGTCTTTTTTGTTCTAAATCTTGAATCTCTTTTTTGCAATGTTGTTCGAATTCATAATTCATTTGGATAGGTTTAGCTTTTGTTGGAATTTGTTTATCAGAAAAATCATTTTCATATGGTAAATCTACCATTTGTTGTTTTCTATCCCCAAAAGCATTTGGCATATCTGAACAGATTTCATCCTAGATTTTCTTTTGTAGTTCTTAAATTTTTTGTTTTATAAAATTCTTTTGTAATTGTTTTTCAATTCTGAGAAATGATACATCTTGTTTAAAAAAACATAAATGTTTTTATTTCCCCTATTTAAAAAATTTAATTCATTTTTATAAACAAAATAAGCTTTTAAAAGATTTAAATTCTTTGTTTTGGGTTTTTCTATAAAAGGAAAAACAATTTTGGTTTCTCTTGTTTTGTAAGAAATGTTATCATAATTGACAAAATATGGAGTTATCATATTAATGAAAGGGGTCCCTAAAATGACATTATGAGTTATATTATCTAATAAAACAAAAGGGGTCTTGATTGAAACATTACCATTTTTAATGGAAGCTTCAATTTTGTTTTTTTATAATCATGTTGGGGTTGTTGGCTGCAACAAGTTTTTCATTAGATTTTTGTAGAAATATTTTTGGTACAATACTAACTTTTAAACAATTTAGGTCTGCTCCTATATCAAAAAGTGCAATTGCATCAAATTTTAAATCTTCAGAAAATACCAATGTAATTTTGATTAAGTATTTTCTTGTTGTTACAGCTCGTAAAAAAAATAATAAAATCTTTTGGGATTTCTTGTAAGTTTTCAATTTTGTTTTCTAAGGGTAGTGAATAATTATCATTTTCTTCTATTTCTCTGCCCTGTTCTGGTTCAGAAGAAATTTGAATTTGAATTTGGGAGAGAAGATTTTGTAGCATATTTGGATCAATTTATTGTTTTTATTTAAGGGTTTTTAACTCTTGTTTTTCTATTTTAATCTATTCTTGCAGAGATTGGATTGTGACAGGGGATTGTGATCTTGTTTTTTATTTTCTAAAATTTTTTTTAAGTCATAAGTGGTTTTAGAAAGTAATTTTGATGATGATGTGGAAGGCTGAATTTGTTTTGATTCAAAAGTATTTAATAGCTTTCCTATTATTTCTTTTTGAAGTTTCGTAACTTCAACCTGCTTTATTATATCAAGAATTAGCTCTTGATCTTTTGTTAAAACATTAATTGATTTTAAACTAGATTCTAAGTCACTAGAAGACTCGAAGGTTCCTAATTCATCTAAGTGTAAAGGTTTATTATTTTCTGACGAACCTATGTCACTATTTGTTTGTGTTTCTTCATCCGAGGTTTCAAAAAGTATTGCCTCAATTTTTTGAATGATTTCTTCATCAATTTTTAATTCATGGAGTTTTCTATTTCTATTGCAATATTTTGAAATGTGTCCTATTTGGCCAATGTTATAACAAGTTATTTGTTTTGAAGTTTGAGGTACGAACTTCTTTTGAAAAGATTTTCTTTTCTTGTAAAATTTTTTAGGTTTAGATTTTTTATAAAATTCATGTTTGCCTGGTCTTGAGAAAGACATTCTGTGAGGTTTTTTTTATAAGTTTTTGTGCAAGATCCTCCACAATCTTTTGAAACATTTGTCATGGGTATTTCAAATTGTTTGCAAAAAGATCCTAGTTCTTGCCTAGTTCTTTTGATTTCCCATTTTAGATGTTTTTGAAGTTTTAAATCTTGGCAGATTTTTAAACCTTCTTTTTGTGTGAAGCTAACCAATTCTCCATAAGTTAAATGATTATATGGGATTTGGTTTATCCCATAGACTTCTTTAATTTTGTTTCTAACCTTTTCTCCTAAAAGGGTTGGAAGTCCTGCAAGGAATTTCTCCTTCCAAAAAGGTTGGTTTGGGTCTTCCCTAAGCATAACTCTAGTTAGGAAAGTGTTTTTTGTAATATTAAAATTCAGACAGTTTTTTACATCTAAGGTTTGAAAGGTGTTATGCATTCTTATCTTTTACGTAGGATGGACCACCTATGAAGTGCAAACGAATTGTGTGAATTAGTGTTGCTACTGCACTAGGTATTGGGCTTCCTATTTCGTTGAGGATGGAAATTCCTTCCTCTGTGGTTCGGATTACATTCAAAATTTCTAAATGTTGAGGGGGTGTGAGATGGTAGTCCCACCATCCTTTGAGTTTGCCTGACTATCCTGCTGTTGGGAGTTCAGCTATCCTTAGCTACCAATGGTGTATAGGTAGAAGAATGTTCCATCCTATTGTGTTGGTCTTGTAAGGCTTGGGTAAATTTTGATTTTCCTTCTCTAAATAGTTTTTGGCTCGTTTTTGAGATTTTAAAAGGTTTAAAAACTGGGTTTTTTAGTTTTGATTATGTTGTCTCAGTTGGGGAAACAACGGTAATCTGTTGTTGTTTATCTATCTTTGTTAATTGTTTGCAATTGTGACTAAGATGGGCATTCATAAAATTATTTTGTTGAAGAATATGCTTAATATCTTTTTATCAATTATTACTTGGGATTTTGTAAGGTGCAGCTTCTATTGTTTGTTCTAAGTGTGTTATTTTGATTTGTCTTAATGGTGGATGTTCAAATTGTATTTTCATATCATTTGACATTTCCCATTATGTAGTTTTATTTCTGGTTGTTATGGGATTTACTGAATTTTGATTTTGTTTGAATGAATAAGAAATTTGATTTTGTGATGCATAAATTTCAAACCAATCAAAGAATAAGATATGAGTTTTTTTTTTTTTTTTTGTAAAACGAATTCTTAAAATTCATTTGGATTTCCTTTCTATTTTCTATAAAGTTTTTGAAAAACCATGTCTTTTTTTCTGTATTTTTGGAAGCAAAAAAGTCATTTTGAAGAAATTCTTTATCAACTTCAAATATGATATTTAATTGATTAACAACATTTTCAGTTATGGCAAAAAAAGATAGTGAAGTTGGTGGAGAAATATGTTGTTGGTCCTCATTAGTATTTTGAGGTGTTGTATATATTTGATGAGGTACATTTGTGAAGTAATCAATGTTTTGAAAAGAGTGGAAAAAGAAGAAGTTCTACAAAATAAGTTATTCATATTTGAAATTTTTCTTTTTAATTCGAAAAAACTTTCAAAGGATTCACAACCTAAAACGTCTGTTCGTCGACTTAAACATGAGACTTACTACCCAAAAACTATCATTCTTCAAATTAAACTTACGAATTTTAAATAATTATAACCAATTCTATATAACTTATCTCCCCTAGTATGATACCATAAACATCCTGGATTCAAGGGTGCATATCAAATATGGATATAAATATACTATGCAAGATTAACCGAGTTTCTGATGCACAAGATCAGCCTGAGCAGCAAGTGCAGAGCATACTTAATATGCATAAATTAAACAATGGTTTTTTCAATATAAGATATTAAAACTTTATCTATATATATATATATATATATATATATATATATATATATATATATATAAATGTCAAATGAGAGAAGTTTTATGATGAGAGAGTGAAATCTTGACCACACAACCATTGATGGTAATGATTAGAAGAAAAAGTCATGTGACTTTTTTAAGTGATCATGTGTCGCTTAATTAACTCTTAAAACTCTTTTCATCTGATATGCTCTCATATATACAATGTTGTTGTGGTAACAAACAATGTTGTACACATGCAAAAATGGTCCAAATGTCGGGAAACAATTCTGGAGATGCATTTTTTGGATGATATTGTTTGAATAGCAATATAGATTTTACATTATAATTTATGTTTATGTTATTTTTGAAATCAATTTTGGTTTCGTAAAAAATCTCATACGCCCAGTGATGTGGATTTGAGTGCTCCACATGAGATTGAAGAACTAACCAAGTGGTTTCTTGAGATAAAGTGGTAAAATAAAAAGGGAAAAGAAACAAACAATAGATTAGATGGAGAAGATGAAAAAGGCACCACAATCAAATAGGATTGATAAGCCAATGTGGAATCGCCACAATGGTAAGGAATCCCTTGATAAGATTCAAACAAGTTCTAATCCAAGAACTCAAAGAGGAGACACATCTCACTCACAATTCTCATTAGAGAAATTCTAATTCATTTTAAAGTTCTCCAAAATGAGACTCTTACAATGTATTTAAAGAAGGATTCACCAAGTTCCTAAAATTGGTTAAAAGCCAATTCTCTATACCCATATTGAGCTTACACCACTTAACTAAAATTATTACAATTCAAATTAAACACAAATAAAACTAAAAATTATTACAAAGTCTTGACCTGAAATGTTCTTTGTTTTTCCTCCTAATTAGCTCATTTTAGGTCCTCATCATTCCATTCTTCTTAGAAGAATTTAGCTCAATCGTAATCTACAACAAGAAAAACACAAGTCAAAGACATGAAGAACAATGTTAATGCTACTACCGGGATCAAATGAAAATTGTGAAAAACCACTAAATGTGTCAAGTAGGTGAAGCACAATTCCAATTTTTGCATTCAACAATCCAATATATTCATTTTCAATATAAGGAGTTTTCAAGATAGAGATAAAATAATACCTCTGGAAATTGACATTAAGTACCAATGTTACCTTCCTTGGATTGGAATTGGAGACGAACAAGAAATTACGTTGTATTTCTAAATCCTTCAACGCAAGTTGAGCCTCATGGACATTCCTTTTATCATAAACAAATGAATGCTCTTTTTGAAACAAGACAACTCTCTCAAACAAATTAGGAGTAACATATGGAAGTTTAAAAAATTTGTCAATAAAAAAAAGAGTAAGGAGGGGTGTAGTAGTGCAACTATTAACTAATTCCACATGAAAACATTTACCATTCATAGAAAATATCAAGATACTAACTTTATTTTTAACACACGAGTATTTAAGTTAGCAAAAAAATGTTTCTTAAGAATCTCAACACATTCTTCAAAAAATTTGTCATGAACCAAAGTTATTTTAGAAAGCACAACAACACATTTATCAAGAAAATCACTGAAGTCTTGGTTCATAATTCTCAAATCAAGTTTAGAAGAATAATATGGATTAAACACTTGATGCATTATGGTTTCAACTTTCAAATGAGGCTTATGGAAATAACATACGTTAGGCATTTCAACATGAATATTTGCAAACCTATCAAGCATATGAGGAAGAAATTTGTCAAACAATTTAAGAGAAACATGAATTAAAGTAGTAGAAGAATTAAAGTTGCTAGGATTCAAACCAAGATTTTTCTTGCAAGGATCCTTTTGAGAAACATTTGGCCAATCACCTTTAACTTCAATGGATTATGGGCACTCCTCGTTTAGAGACCTAATTTGAAGCTTTTGAACATAAGAGAGGGCGATGAATGGAAAACAACTTTTAAAACCAAGTTTGGCCTTTATGAATGGTTAGTTATGCCATTTGGCCTAACTAATGCCCCTAGTACTTTCATGAGATTGATGAACCATGTTTTAAGACACTTCATTGGAAAATATGTGGTTGTTTACTTTGATGATATTCTTGTGTATAGCTTGAACATGCATGATCATATTAAGCATCACAAGAGTATTTTACAAGTCCTAAGAGAAGAGAAGTTGTTTGCTAACTTAGAAAAGTGGACTTTTTGCCAAAGTGAGGTTACTTACTTAGGATTTGTAATAAGTGCACTAATTGGTACATGGAACCCATCCAAAGATGATATCAAACTGATAATATTTGTATAAGTACAGTTTTCCAAACTAAAAATACTCCAAACCAAAAAGAAGGACCCCTAGTCCCTATACATCATCCTAATCTGATCATCCTACCAAAAAGCTATACACCCTGAGTAATCTCCACGCGCCCCGTGAGATCCTCCTAACGTAACTGCAGTCAAGCGTTCCCATCTCCATTCCTGTCCGTAGGGTACGAACCGGTAGGGCCGTCCTGACTCTCATCTGAGGGCAAAGCCCAGATTTCCACAATAGTTGTAAAGGGTCACCAACCAGAAAATAACAGTTAACACATAGCAATTAAGTTTTTGAATGCTCAAAACAACTTTTTAACTAAGCATGCACCTTAACAGGATTTTCAATATGCGAAAAGTTCATACAGTACATTGCCAATGAACATGAAGGTAAAATGCAGTTCTCGATCTCCTAATTAACACATGATAAAACAAGACATGGATAGATTCATGAGCAATTAATCATACAACTAAAACTGAGGATTTTCACTGAGCCAATCGATTGGGAAATCGATTGGGGTGAAGGTTTTTAATGAAAACAGAATCCTGGGCTGAATCAATCGATTTGGCAATCGATTGAGTGGGTACTGAGCCCCCAGGTTTTAAGCCAAACGATTTCCAAATCGATTTGGTCGAATATGGCTGAGTCCCTGACTTAGGCCCAATCAATTGGGCAATCGATTTCGTAAGAGATTTTCGAAAACTGATTACAAAATCGATTGGCTAATCGATTTTGTTCATTTGGCCAAGTCCCTGACTTCCATCCAATCGATTGGGAAATCGATTTCCCTGATCATTTTTCCAAAAATTCATGAATTAACCTAAGTCATTCCTAATCAAGTTCACAACTTAACACTTAGCAATTTCTACGCGATTACCACGGTAATTGGGATCTCGATAACCATCATACTTACACAAAATAATCAACACGTAACACTAAGCATTTTCAACGCAATTATCACGATAAATCAAATTCAAATCACTCAATCATAAACTCAAATC